>NW_016157160.1:126289-137420 GCF_001687245.7 Rhagoletis zephyria | reverse complement strand
GGTTAAGGCCACGAGTTATCTGAGTGTTTATGGCGTTAAGTGCTGTTGTTGTACTGTGCACTTTACGGAAACCATGCTGATGCTTCGCTGGGGTCAAGTGGTTTGTGAAATACGGGAGCAGCAAGGCCTCGAGTGTGTTCGCTACCGGGGAAAGGAGTGTTATCGGCCGATAAGAATCTCCTATATTGGCAGGTTTTCCCGGTTTGGGCAGTGGGACCACTCCCTCCACCTTCCAGATGTCTGGGATGATGAGAGTGGCCATGGACAAATTGAGGACCTCCGTTAGGTAGGACCCAAATTTTTCAGCATCAGCATGCATATTCCGTCGGGACCCATGGCTTTGGAGGCTTTCGCCTTCCCGATGGCCACCTGAACTTCACCGCAAGTGAAGGCAAGGGGGCACAGGTTGTTGGCAGTTTGTGCAGCCTTCTGGTCACTCGACGCTTGGCTTTGTCCACCGGAGGGTGCAGTATGAACTGTCGGCTAAAATAGCTCGCGCATCGCTCCGGGTCCGACAAAGCATGGTCGCCGAAAGAAATTTCGACTCTGTAGTCGTGCATCGTCGGATTGGACAGTGACCTCACGGTTGATCAAAGCTTACTCACACCAGAGGTGAAGTTGCAGGTCTTCAGATGCTCTTCCCACTTCTTCCGCTTATGTACGTTTACTAGTTGCCGAATCTCCGCGTTGAGATCCCTGATTCGGGGATCTCCGGGATCGGCCTGACGAAGGCTGTCACGCTCATCGGCTAGAACAGCCGCTTCAGCAGGGAAATTTGGGCGTGGGTCGGTGATGCATCCTGCCGGTACGAAGCGGGCTGCAGCAGCGGTGATAGCCCTGCGGAACTTACGTTCACCAAGGTGTACGTCGGTTGGTGTGGGGAGGGCAGCGAAGGTGTTTTCAGTAAATTCCGCGAAGCCTTTCCAATCAGCTTTGGAAAAGTTGATATATGTTCGGTGCTCCGCGGAAGCAAAGTCGGTTCGTTTATCGATCGAGATGACTATGGGCAGGTGGTCTGATGCCAAAGTCAGCATAGGTCGCCGTGATATGCTGTTTATCAGACCAGCGCTGACTATTGTTTTGTCTGGCGTGCTGCAGAAGCTGCCCATAATCCTGGAATGTCGAATCGTCTATCTGCTCAGCCAAGTTAGTTCCCCTACGATCGTTTTACAGGCGTGAGTGCCAAAGATCGTGGTGCGCATTAAAGTCGCCTACTTCCATACGGTTTTCACCTCTAAGGAGCGCACCTATTTCTGGGTAATATCCTACCGGGCAGCAGGTGACAGGGGGTATATAAACGTAAATATTTCGAGCTCAACATCGCCGGATAGCAATGGCCTGACATTCTAGGGTGGTATCCCTGCGATCGATGTCTGCTTCGATAAGACGATACTGCACGGTGTGGTGCGTAATGAACGCTAAGCCTCCACCATTATCCCGCTCGCGAACTCGACGGTGCACGTTGTACCCGGTACAATTCAACAGTGTTGAATTGCTGTGCAACTTCGTCTCTTGGACCGCAGCTATCAATATGCCATGCCTTCCCATGAAGACGGTTATCTCCTCGAACTTGCTCTGAAGCCCGTTACAGTTAAATTGAAGGAGCTGCATGTGGTTCGGGAGACGTGTGGTGATGCGGGGAGTGAGGAATGTGTGTGGCCGTGCCGCAGTTGGCTGTGTGCGCTGCTGGGGTGGTTGCCGCCCTTTGGTGGTGGCGGGAGGCGTCGCAGTTGAGGTCTGCGACCGAGCACGGCAACACGGGCCCTCGACGTTCCTCGTCCAATCTCGCGTGGTGCGCAGACCTGAGCATGCCCTAAAGTGGCACCAGCCAAGGCAGGTGTTGCACTTGACTGATGTCACATTACGGAATATCCTGGTCTGACATACCGTGCAGATTGTAGGAGGAACCAGGAGTTGTTGGCGGCGGCGCATTTAACCAGTCCCAGTATTTGGTGATTAGTCTGGATCTTGATCTGTTAACTTGCGTCCAATATTTCAAAAACCTTCGGCAAAAGTAGAAAATGCTATTTTTCAAACTGTCAGTATTTACATTTTCGCCTGATGGCATAGCTTGTGTCAGGGCTTCAAAAACTTTCCGTTTCCTTTCTTCTTGGTTTTTGACGCTTTGATAGGAGAGCCATTTGAACAATATAAACATTCGAGCAAAAGAACATTTATAACTCGATCCTAAAATACATTTAAACAAATTGTCAATAGTGCCAATTAAAAAAAGAAGTGAAACCTTGAAAACCTTTTTTAAATTGAGGGTTGTCGTATAATCTTTATGCATTACCCAGAGGCAGCTTAAGGCAGTTGGAAGGTTTTGATATTGAAACTAGAGATCTATGCAAACATTTTGGTACGAACATCATGCGTGCAATTTGGTGCAAAAGTAATTAAAAGCTTTGATAAATCGGAAAAGGCAATTTTTTTCATACTTTCTGCCGCTTATTTAAAATTATATTTAAACTTTAAAGAAAAAAATCAAACACTTGGAATATTCTACATACCTTCAGCTTTCAGCTCCATTTCAAAAAAGTTCTGACAAGTATATATTTTTGATCAAAATCTTCTCCGCGATTCACTTAAAATAATGCGTAGTTTTAGAAATAATAAGCACTTATGGAAAGTCTTCACTTTCGACGCACAGTGGGTAATTTCGGCGATTTGGGGGAAGGAAAATCATAGCTCCCACAATTTTGACTCTAGAATATATATTTTTTTAGTTATGTACTTCTAATAGACTGTACAATTAAGCTTTCAAAGGATGTGGGTGATTCCATAAGTCTAATATTTTATATGGGCATTTCCATGGGAGGGTCTTTATAGTCAAAAATTAAAAGTGATATATCTCTGTTAGGTATGGTCGAATCTGGGTTATTTTTTCCACGTATATTGGTTGCATGTGCAGGAATATTTTTGCAAAAAATTTACCCGTTAGGTGGCGCCGGGGTCGAAATATTTTGAAATTCCGTATTT
The DNA here is from genome assembly GCF_001687245.7 of Rhagoletis zephyria. Lineage (NCBI taxonomy): Eukaryota > Metazoa > Arthropoda > Insecta > Diptera > Tephritidae > Rhagoletis > Rhagoletis zephyria. Next base: position 134,441 of record NW_016157160.1, on the reverse strand, counting down.
ATAGACTGATTTTGTTTATATTTGGCATATGTATTAGATACATAGTAAGCAATATATTCACAAAAAATATAAATATAATTATATAATTTGATTTCTAATACCTTCGCACCATTTTGGCTGACAGTTTTCACCTTTTGCATTAACTATAGTGTTTTACAAGAACTAATTATGTATACAAAAATCAAAACAAAAAAAAAGAAAACTTAAATTATTATTTGTGTTTCTTCACCTTAAGGTCGATTTGATTTGAGATTTGTAGCTGCCATGCCTCAAAATAAGAAAAATTCCAATGACTAATTTTTTATCAAAAAAAAAATACACAAAAAACCCGATTTTTTTTAACCAAAGGTTGACTTTAAATCGACTTTTTTTTTAATTGTGCAATTTTGTGTAAATTCTTACTATTGGCCCTTGATATACAGATGTCCAGTTAAAGGTTCCTGAAGAAATCCAAATGTCACACGCTGTCAAACAATTTATATGCTTACATGAAAAAAGCGAAATCCCTTTTTTTTTTAATCTAAAGGAGCGTAATTGATATGTAAGGTTGACGTCTAAAATTTCAAAATAATGTTTTTAATTAAGTTTAATAATAATAATAATAGATTGGCGCTTACACATATGTTAGTGTTTGGCCGAGCTTCTCCTCCGATTTGTGGAGTGCGCCTTAATGTTGTCACACAAAGGGGAGGGACCTACAGTTTTACGCCGACTCCGAACGGCGAATGTATTTTTATGAGAAGCTGTTTTCATGGCAGAAATACACTCGGAGGTTTGCCATTGCCTGCCGAGGGACGACCGCTGTTAAGAAAAAACCTTTTTCTATATTCATTGCGATGTTGCTTTGACCAGGGCTTGAACCCAGGTGCTGATGAGTGAATGCGCGCACTGCTTACCACTACACCACAGCGGCCGACAATTAATTGAGTTTACAATGTGTAAAATGCAAAGTATACCCAAGACTGCAGTCTCGTTATGAAATAAGACGGATACGACCACTGATTGATAAAGGCAGTAAAACTGGCAATTTTCGTTCGTCAAAACAGGCATGTTTGCACAAGCTCAGAGTTCTTCCAGGTAATCTTCTAACAATTGGGGACCGATTTTCTATTATATCAGACATATATACGCACACATACCGTATCTGACCTTTTTTTTGCCAACTTCGATTTTCGATTTTCCTTCCCCTAAATCACCCAAATTACGAACTGGGCGACGGTTGAAACGGGGCTTTAGCGTTAAAAAATTAATTTGTTTTTTCTATTCCCAGTTAGAGTGGCTGTTTGTTAGTAATTAGACAAGATATGGTGTCAAAATGATACATCAACATTTTTTTCGAATGAGTTACTACGGTACCACTGTACAATGAAGAGTCAATAAATTGAACGTTTTTGACTATGGATACTGAACTACTTATGTACGAACGGGAGCAGAGGATTCCATTTGAAGAAAATAAAATTACAACACACAACAATTCATTAACTTGTATTGCTAAATCTACTTTGGCAATTCCTTGTACTCAAGTTAGTGTAGAGCGATTATTCTCTGTTTAAAATATGTTTTGTCAGACCTACGTAAAAATTTAACCCCAATGAGTTTGGAAAACATTTTGCTTGTTAGAGCTAATGGAATATTTGATTACTATCAACTAATATATAAATATAAAGTGCTTATCATAACTTTAGGACACTCACATGTTGACAAGATTTTACTACTTATTTTATTCTTTTTTAATTTTAATCACTTTTTTATAAAAGTTTAGTCCCTTTCTTCGTGCAACATTTAAAAAAATCAACAAAATTTTCAGTTTTTTAAGTACATTTCTTAGAAATATTTTGAGTATGCAGTTTTATAGCCCACTTTATTTTTGTGCAATAAAGTACAAGTTTGAAGTAGCTGGGACGCACTGTTAATTTTAGGCATTTATTTGTTGAAGGTGTTGCTTGTTTTCCCCATATAAAGAAATCGTCGAACATTGGAAGAAAACTCTTGACATTGTCAACAAAAAAAAAATACAAGTCGAAACTATTTCAAATTTTCAGTTTATCACGGTAAGTAAAATTTAATAGGCTACAAAGTAGCATACTCAAAATCTTTCTAAAAAATCGAGTTAAAAAGCTCGAAATTTTGTTGATTTTTTTTAAATGTTGTACGGGTTTTGTTAAAGAATAAACTACACTTTTATAAAAAAAAATATTTAAAATTAAAAAATTATAAAATAAATAGTCTTATCTTGTCAATATGCGAGTATCGTATAGTTATGATAAGCATATATCTTTAAAAAATTACTAACCTTAACCACTTAAATATTTTGACTTTTTGTGTTATGTTATGAATTAGGTGCGTTTATTCATTTATCTAAAACCGGTATCTTTGTTTGCTCAATTTTTAATTATTTTTTTATTTATTGTCGGGAAACCAAAATTGGTAGACACACATACATATCGCACGTTTAATAATATAACGAAGTATTTCAAAATTTCAATTTTGTGGGAAAACGCAATCAAAGTTTTATCAATTCATACAGTTGGTTTACAAAAAGACAGATCGAAAGACTAATATCTTCGCCATATTTGGGAAGTTGGCTTGTCTTTAAGACTGAACATATTCTACTTATCAAGCATATTAATTGCATAATGAAATCTACAAAAACTTAAATTTTGAGTTACATCTGTATATTATTAAATGTGCGATATGTATGTAAACGTGCTAAACAGATCGGACCAAAATTTACGTTTTTTTGGAAAACATCGGACCCTGGTCCACCTACCGGAAAAAAATTATCCTTTATGTTAATCCAGGCAATAAGCCATCTACGTGTCACATTTCAATATGCCCTTAAATATGATTTTTCCAATAGATCAAAACTTGATCCACCTAAAGAAAAAAGGATCCTTTATGTTAATCCAAGTTTTAAGCTATCTACATGCGAAATTTTATTATAATTTGTTTAGCAGTTTTAGCGTCATTGAGTAACTAATATCCAAACAAAAAAACGTAAGACATTTATAATATTAGGAAAGGTAAGATACTAGATCACACGCATTCGTTTCAGCCTGTCGGTTTGTGTTATGTTTATCTATCAATTACCTCGTTTATACGAAGGTTTGAATGAAACCACATCAACTGAATGCGATTTCCAGTATAGTGTTTATACCATGCATTTCAAAGCGGATTATGTGGCAACGCTAATGAAATGGATTGAAGGCAAATATTCATAGGTATATATATATCTTCCTAACAAATACTACGTTTATAAGCATGCATAAGTCGCTTTAATTCATTTCGCCGCGATGCAAAACATATGTATAAACTGAATTTCAATTCGCTTTGAAAGAGCGAAGTGTTTTGGCTCACACTCCATTTCAAATCGGTAGTTTATTTCTCCAGACAATTAGAAAGAGTGTATAAACACCGCTCTCACTCAAAGCGAATTGGAGATCAGCTGTTCCGCTCAAATTCCAAATAATCGCATCAGTATTTAAAAGGTGATTAATAATAATCGTTCTTTTTCTTTGCCACGATTTTATAATGCCGAATAAAAATAGTTTTTTATCACTTTCCACTATGTTAACTTATAAAATGTCAAATGAAAACAGCTAATTTTGTTTGCTATTGAAGACGGTTACTTTGATGCCGATATAAAGCCGTAAGTATAAACACTAGAGCGAAATGTGTACGGTGTCAATGCGCTTTCAATTAAGTCGATTATTCTGTGCGTATAAACGTAGTATATGTAACATAAAATTCATACATCTAAGTGATTTCACACAACTCAGATAAAGTTTCCATGAGAGGTTTCTCAAAGCTTTCTCTTTATTAAGGTGAATGCCCCTCGTGAATTTTTCCATGATTGTTCATGTAAAACTTACAATGTTTGATTCGTAAATTAAAAATCCAACTCTACTACGGAAATAATATATAGGTATAAAATAAAACGTAAATATGAGACCTTTTGTAAAATGATATTGGAACAAGTCTAGAATACCAACCGTTTAGCTACAAGAAAACCAAAAATGCGGATCGATAGAACTTTTTACTCTGATTTCAACCATACCAATATTATTTGGCGCGAACAATGCACATAAAAGGGTATAAGGTTAAACTTTTCTATTTTGTTATATTTTTACTATCTCGGAAACTACTCAACCTATTTGAAAAGTGTTGATATCAATTTAAACGACGTAAATACTATAATTTAATACGACGTACATACTATAACCATTTTTGAAACAAATTTTAAATAATCGTAATTTAAAAAAATGTACACATATACAATAGCGACTTTACCACTATTATTAAATACCTATTAGGGCAATTCATCTAAATACGTAAATGCCTCGTAACCATGTAAAGCTCGAAAGCTTCCTTAATTTTGTATGGAAAATCGTTTATTTACGAGATTTACGCGGTTACGATGAACTTATGCGTTCAATGGATAACCATATTAGATTATATATTATTAAATAGTATTAAAAAAAGATTATTAAATAGTGGGTTAACGTCAGTTAAAGGCGGAGCAGGTATTCAGACAAGCAGAGTAGAGGAGTAAATTTTAATAACGTTAAAAACCGGAGTGGATCTACCAAACCGCAGGGAAGTCCGAATACTGCTACCAGCTGTTTCTAAAGTAGTGTTGCCAGGAACCTGACAATAAGCACTATTTTTTTTCAAAAGTTATCTTCGATTTGTCATTCAAGCTTTAATGTATAAAAATGAAATGAAATTACAAAAAAAATCAACAACACTGAGGGAAATAATGCATAATGCATAATGCATAGTAAAAATGAATACGTTATATTTGATTATCGTTTAAAAATGTTCGTATTTAAAAATATTAATTTCATACAAAAATGTATTACGCACGAATTTGACTGTTCACATCTGAGTATGTATTAGGGATGTTGCGAATGTGGTATTTTAGATATCCGCGGATGCGAATATCTAACAACTAACATCCGCGGATGCGGATGCGAATGCGGATGTCAAGAATTTTTAAGAAACAATTAGAATCTAGCATAATGGAGAGATCGTTTTTTAAAAAAGCGCTTACAAGCCACACCAGATACATATATCAGGTTGTTCTAAAGCTTTTTAAAAAGAATTCTTCATTCCCATTGGCGGTTTCAGAATTTGGGGAATCTGTAACTTCATCAACGGTTTCCGATTTTAGATTTTGTAATTCATTTTTAATACTTTCTTCTGCGACTGGTTTGAAAAATTTGTGCTTATAGCGAGCTAAATAGGTGGATATGGAAATTTTTAACTAAATTCTGTATTAAAGTCGTGGCTGCCAGCCGAATCGGATCAGAACGTTGTTATTTGTTTAAAAAGCTTCCTGTTTTTTATAAGCATTCGAATATCAGATAGTTACGTAATTCTTATCTTATTAACGGTCATACCTATAGTTTTTTTTAATTATTTGAGCATCCCCAACAAACATTTAGGTTTGAGCTCAACTTGAGGTTGAGTTGAGAAATAAGGTATTTCTCAAATCTCCAACGTTTTTCTTAACAGTACATCAAGTGGTGAATCATAGCGTTCTCAACAAAAACGGCATTTTTCTTTGTATGAAAAAAGTAGTGTTTCTCAAGTTGAGAAAATGCTAGTTCTCAACTCGAACTCCAATGTAATTCTCCAATTGGTCTCAAACATATCATTGAAATACTGAAATTGAAATAGTAAAATGCCTTATTTTATTTAGATTATTTTCTTTTTGTTGGTAATTTTCCTCTTTATTTAGCTTTCGTTTTTCACTTGATAATTAAAAATTCGTTTCTTTATCGCGTTTTACGTGTCCGCGCGTCGGTTAGAGATGAGTTGGAGAATTATGTTGGATATCAACTTGAGAACTATGAATTTCTCCAGGGTTGGAGAAATATTTTTTTGGTGTTTATTGGGTCGATTCTTTTTATAGCCAGACGTTGATCATTTCTGCTTGAAATCCCTATTGAAGGAGCTTACTCTTTGACTTTAAATAGCAAAGAAGGGACAGTTTTACCACAGAAGTTTTTAGCAAAGGATTCAATGTGTATCCCTATGAAAAGTGCACACTTTCTTCTTTTGTGTCTAGTAGTCTTTTAAGATTGGTCCAAAAAAATCATAAAAGAAAAAGAAACCAATGCAGGCACAGAAAAAAAATATTGCTAAAAAGACTATGTTCCCTTTGACGTATGTCAAAAGTCAAGTAGAAGTTGGAACTTGTATGACTGCCCATTGAGAACGCGGTTATATAACTTGAGAAATAATAGATATGTTTAAAGACATTTTAATCAAAGTTGATAAATATGACATTTGATCAGTTTTGTGACACCAATACTCTCACGACCACAGGCACAAATATTGGCTACAATTTGTGATTTTGTTTACCATATATACGTTTTATCGGTGCACTTGAACAACATTCGCATTCGCAAAACCTCCGCATTGATTATTGCGAATGCGAATGTTAATTTTAATGCGGAGTTCCCCAGTTGCGAATGCGAATGCGAATATTCGCAACAATCCTGGTATATATGTATAAGTGTACATACGCATCCCCAGCAGTGTTGCCGTTTTTAGCCTTTTGGTGGCTAGATTTAGCTACCACGTACTTTTGGAGAATTTACTTACACTTGGCATGAAAAAGTTGTACATGCTTAATTTGATCTCATTTTTTCATTCATGTAAAAGACGAATTTTTAAACTAAGAAAGACTGATATATATACATATACGTAGTGCATGTTCCTTACGTTTTTATACATACATACTGTAAAAGTGTTAAGGCTGTTAACTTATGTATTAACGGTTTAACTATAGTTTAAAATAGATAAGTTTACGGCTCTTAATATGCTTAATTTGTTAAATGGCCCATCAAGTCGATTGACCGTGTATGTTCTTCAGGTGTGATTGTACCAGCTGCTGGTGTCGTGGGTGGTGAAATTAGCTAAATTTTCTAAGTAAAAAGTATTTTGGCGGAAATTTCTTGCACTATATGAGTCAAAGCCGTGTTTGTGGAAGATTAAGTTCACGATATTGCAGTTGTGAATTAAAAAAAAAAAAACAATGTTTAACAAAGTGGTAGAAAAATTATGAAATTTCGGCTCTAATCATTACAATCTTTCCTCGACCTCGTTTGTAAAGAAATAAATACTGTACCAGCATGCTGGTAAGTTATATGCTTCGGGTCTGATGGTACAATCACTTAACGGAGCCAGCAACCTGGTGTCGTATATTTCCGCTTTTATACAAAAAGGTTTTTGGTTGGATGAAATATTTGCTTTTTTTTCCAGAGTTCATTGTTTTTCTATACCATTACTTATTGAAATTGTTTGCGTGTAAACTTACATACTTATGTACATATATGTTAGTAAAAAAATTTAGCTACCACTTTTAGCCACAACGACTTTTTTAGCCCTTTTTTAAGGGAATTCGGCTACCACTAAAAATGATCCGCGGCAACACTGATCCCCAGCATGAAGAGCGGTGACAACACAAACATACATACATAGTACATGCCCTGAAGGAAAGATTGATCCAATTGTTCGAAAAATATAGTTGTAGGCACGGTGGAGAGAATACAGAAGGTGGCGCCGATGGCAATATCGCTAATCGGCTCTCAGGGAATTTGACAGAATCAGCTATTTTGCTGACGTCACAGTCGAGATGACAGCAGTAGTGATGTGCTTAGTCAATACTTTTAAGTATCCAATACTTTCGATACTCGGTAGCGAAACATTTAGATTTCGAATAAAAGCGCACATAGGCCAAAAATATGGAAAAAACGGTTCAGGGGAAACTTGCTTATCAAAACCCGAATGCAGGAGCCAATAGAGCTTCTAATACTCATTCAAATGAAAGATGTATATACAGGGTGTCCTAGAAGTAGCGTGCCAAACTTTAGGGGAAGGTAGGTGGGGGGGGGTGAGCTCCCTGATAAACAAAAAATTTTCAAGTAAAAGTGTCACCGTTTTTGAATTATTTACATTTTTTCGAATTTAAAAAAAATCGTGCCTTTTCATATCTTTTCTTTGACTGCAACTACAAACCGGGCAATACTTAGTAAATTTTTTATGTAAAATACTTCCAGATAGTTGCCTCTCCATACTCAAATGCAATGTAGTTAAAATATATTAAGGAACCATCATAAAATTAGGACTATTTCTGGATTTT
>NW_016157160.1:75185-120315 GCF_001687245.7 Rhagoletis zephyria | reverse complement strand
GTTACAAGTCAGCAAGCTACAAGTAAAGTGAGCAGAGAAGCGAGTTGCGAATAAGCAAGCTATAAGTTTAATTGTGTGTAACAAGTTCGGTAAAGCGTTGTAATTGCTTTAACAAGTATTGTAGTGTTTTTACTGTATTAGCAAGTATTGTAAAATTGTTTGTTGTACAATAAAGTTAATTGTACTACAATTTGGTGGTCGATTGCATTTATTTAACAATCCAGCGATACGAACCGAAAGCTTTGGGAAATCCGGACGAGGTTTCAAGGGTAATCGTAACAATATATAAATAATATAAGACTGCAACAAAGCGGGATGGCGCCCGAAAGTTATGGGGGATCGGACATTAATTACAAAGGTATAGTAGAATGTGTGGTAATGTGCAGCCGCGAGGTCATAACTCAAAAATTTTTCGTGATTGATACGGAGTTTGAGCCACTTCTAGGATTGCAGGCCTGTGAACAACTGAATCGGGTGCAAAGGATTGCCGCAATATCCTGTTCAACGAAAGACAATTTTATTAATAAAAACAAAGATATTTTTCAAGGTATGGGATGCTTTGTAGAAAATAATGAAATTAAATTTAAATCTAACTCCATTCCGATAGTAAAACCTGCCAGACGAATACCTCTGAAACTAAGAAGCAAAGTAAAAGAAGAACTAAATAAGATGGAACAAAATGGTGTTATTGAACGTGTCGATGGACCGATAGAGAGGGCGTCAAACTTAGTCATTGCAGAAAAAAGGACGGAATACTGCGTTTATGTATTGACCCAAAAGAAATAAATTCAGACTTAATGCTTTAAAATCATACAATCCCTTCATTTGACTCGATTTCTGCTAGAATTGCAAATAAACGAATTTTCAGTGTTTTGGATTTGAAGGACGGATTTTATCAAATCGGACTAAGTGAAACCGCGAGCAACTTGTGCAGTTTTAATACACCCTTTGGATGTTATCGCTTTAAACGCCTACCGTTTGGAATTAAAGTCGCTCCGGAACTGTTTCAAAAATATAATGAGAGAAATTTTGAAGGTATAAGAAACGTTATTGTATACATTGATGACGTATTAGTTACGGCAGATACTCCTGAGGAGCACGATCGCATTCTGCAGCAAGTTGTTGATAGGGCACGAGCAAAAAACATAAAGTTCAACGTTAACAAAATTCATATAAAGTCAGTGAGGTAAAATATTTAGGAAAAATTATATCAAGCGAAGGTATTAAGTGCGATCCGGACAGATTGAAAGCTATTCTTGAAATAGGCCCTCCGAAAGACAAAAAAGATCTGTAGAAGCTATTAGGTGTCATTAATTACATTCGAGAGTATATACCAAATCTGTCTGAACTTTCAAGTCTGCTACGAGAGTTATTAAAACGTGATGCTGTATTCAATTAGTTACCTTCGCATGATAAATGTCTAGACTCAATAAAAAATGTTATCGCTCATGCACCCGTTCTGCAGACATTCGATGAATCGAAAGAGATAACGATTGAAACGGATGCCTCCAAATCAGGGCTAGTCTGTTGTTTACTTCAGGGGGTAAGCCGGTTGCATTCGCTTTGAGAAGCTTAACGGATGCTGAAATAAACTACGCGCAAATTGAGAAGGAGTTTCTGGCAGTAGTTTTCGCGTGCAAAAAAAATCTCTTTTTTATATATGGCAGAAACATAACAATTCGTAGTGATCACAAACCACTTGGGTCGATTATGACAAAAAAGTTTTCTAAGATCCCATCCGCTAGACTGCAGCGAATGAAGCTTAGCTTGATTAAGTACGACATACACTTGGTTTATGTGCCTGGTAAAAATTTATATATAGCAGATTTGTTGTCTCGTTACTACGACAAATCAAGTGTAAATGTTAATGATGAGGATCTCTGATCTGAGTTTGTGCATTCATTAAACGTAACTGATGAACGTCTCGATTCATTTAGAAAAGGCTTAGAAAACGATCCGTGCCTCAAAAAACTAAAAACCTTCTACCAAACGGATGGCCCAGCGATAAAAAGCATCTAAATGAAGAAATTAGATATTACTGGAAGCACCGAAATGAGCTAATAGTTGATAACGACATAATATTTTTAAATGATCGTATAATTGTTCCAAGTATTTTGAGAGAAAGTGTACTCAAGCAATTGCACGTGTGACATGTATAGGCATAGAAAAAACTAAAAAGAGAGCACGAGGCCTGGTATATTGGCCACGAAGAGATGAAGATATCGAAAGAGTAAAACAAACAATACCTAATACTTGCCGACTATTATTCCAAATATTTTGATATAATACCACTTAGATCCAAAACCGCTAGTGAATGTATAAATAAACTAAAAATTTGTTTCTCAAATCACGGAATTCCGCTGGAAATAACAAGCCATAATATGCCTTTCAGTTCACTAGAGTTCAAGAATTTTTGTAAATCGTTCGAAATAAAGCTTCAAACCACCAGTCCGAATTATTCGCAGGCAAATGGTTTTGCAGAGAAGTTCGTCGGTATCGCTAAAGCTTTACTGAAAAAGTCGAGGGAAAGTGGAACAGATTTGTGGCTAGCGTTGCTCGAATATAGCAATACACCGTTGAAGTCTATTGATGCCTCACCAGTCGAACTGCTAATGAGTAGAAAAACGAGAACTCTTTTACCAGCGAAGTCAAGCCTATATCAACCGAATATTATTCCGAACATAAAGAAAAATTTGGAAGAATCAAATGTATTGAGCAAGCAACACTACGACCGTACTGCCAAACACAAGCCGGATTTTACAAAAGGACAAAAAGTCTGGTACCAAAGGAAGCCGCGAGAATGGGTTGAATCAGTAATTGTTGAAATTGATAATGCTCCACGGTCGTACTGGATACAACCGGATGGGACCGTACTGCGGCGAAATTCAAAATGGCTCCGACCTCGTCTTTAAATACTTATTAATTATTTGTAAATTTTTAAACTAAACTTGTAACTATGTAGATACAACGAGTAACATTTAACTTTTTAATGAATTTTAGCTATTTGTGTATATCTACATATATATGTATATACGTAATACATATACCTACATTTGGACTTACATATCGTCGTTTAAAGTGCAAAACCGCGTATCAACAAAATGCAAAACCGCGTATCAGCAAAATGCAAAACCGCGTATATGAAGTTGTAGAAATTATTTTCTATAGCGTAAAAACACTCATATTTCAAAATGGTTCTCTTTTTTTTAAAGCAATCGCATTTCTGGCTAGTACATTTCAGGACGGATGGATAAGGATTGAGCCAAGAGCTTGTGTGAGCAAATCCAATTTTTGGCAGCCAATGTCAGTTAAGCGGTTTTGCAGAATGACGATACGCGGTTTTGTACTTTAAACGACGATATGTACTTCGTATAAAAATACTTTTGGAAAAAGTAAATAGATTTAAGGCCTTTGTATAACAACATATCTAATTATGCTATTAGCCTAAGAAGGGAGATGTTGTATAATTGAATATATTCAGTAAGGTAACACTGTATGATAGCCACATATGTACATATACACTGCTGTGAGACAAACTGAAATAAAACAGACAGTTGCATACTGGATATCTCGGCTTATCAAAATCAAATAAAACACCTCTTTGAGGTAAAATTTTCGAGTGACGAAAGCTGAACTAGAAACACAAAATTTATGATATCAACTTCGTGACGAAAATTATACGAATTTTTAAACTGCCTTTGAAACGTACGGAAAATCTTGTTTTATTCATACGAATCGGTGCAAAAGTTCTGTGTTTTATTTTGTGTTTCTAGCAGTAGACGGAATTTCGCAACGTTCCGAATAAATAAAAAAAGATTTTCCGTACGTTTCAAAGGCAGTTAAAAAATTCGTATAATTTTCGTCACGAAATTGATATCATAAATTTTGTGTTTTTTAGTTCAGCTTTCGTCACTTGAAAATTTTACCTCAAAGAGGTGTTTTATTTGATATCAATTATTTTGGGGTAGCAAATTTAAAATCGACGAAAATACAAAAAATAAACTAAATGTTTATTTTTCTCAAATAAATTGCTAAAAATATTCTCGAAATCTAAATTATGTATTCAAATCGATGTGTCCATTGAAACACATAGTTTTTCGAAAACGGAATAAAGCAAAAAAGGATGATCAAGGATATGATGATATCAAGGATGATATGTGTTCGAAAAAATTAAAAATAAAAAAAATATGAGAAATGATAAAAACTTATCAACTTGGTACCAACTTTGGATGCAATAAACAACTGTATTCGTCTTAGTTTAATTGTTGTTAAGATTTCTACTGGGTGTGGGGCGCACACATGTGTTTTTTTTTAAGAAGTTTTACTCCTATCACGTGTACGGTGTTGCACTCGTGCTATTAAACTAATGATTTTTTCTCAAGTAGCTTTGCTCAGTGGCAATTTATACATATGTATGTAAGAAGTAGCGGCACATTGGGTGAACTAAATGCATTCATACATACATATTTAGGTACAACTATAGGTAAATACCAAGTAGGTTAAGTGCGGGTGATAAACCCATGTAGCATAGTTAAATACTGTGTACATACCTGCAATTAAAATGGGGAAGAATCTTACAATGTCGGCATGTGACTGAAAAAAACTCTAAAATACACATAAATTGTGGCTTCCAAGACATGTACGAAGTGATTAGCACAGCTGCATCCTTCAACTTGTCAACTCACGGGAAATTCCCCGATTTGCAGGGAATTTCGGTTTAAGTGGCAACCGGGCAATGGGAAATTTTTTTCGGGGAACTGGGTATGTTATTTTTATATCTTAAAGTAACCAAATTAGACGGATATGTTAATTTTTAACCATTTGACCCTTTTTGGAGCGACATGTTTTCAATTTGAATCGAAACATCTCCACAACAAGAGTTTTCCCAGATATAAGCTATATACCAAATGAAAGCTAAGGTTTTGGGCTATACTTGTGGAAACTTATAATAAAATCGACTGACCAGTTTTTGAGAAAATGCCCGAAATCTCTATTTTCAGCATCCCGATTTAGAGTTTAGGCGATAAGGTTATGGCGTATTTATATTTTATAAACACAAAAGATAGCGTTAGATAGCTTGTTTGAAGACCCTTCTACTGATATCCTCATAAATGACATGGACTGAGTAGTGCGGCCTCAGTGGTAGTTTAAAAAATTGCCTTTTTTCGAATTTCAGGCAGCAGCCACGCCCACACAGGCATTCGAATCAAAACGTCCTGGAACAAAACCTTCTTAGTTTTTTGTGTGCTTTAATTCCTGAATGTTTGAAAAAAATTAAATGATGGTACGTACAGACCCCACATACAAACCAAAGCATCTCGTAGTGGTGACACGAACCACCAGGTATTTTCAAATCGGTCCAGCTCACTTAAGTCTTAATATTTTTCCGAAATATTTTGGTGGATGTCTTAAAATATAGTAGATTTTATAATTCCAATGGAAAAATAGTACCGATTTTTTTTTTGTATGGGGAGTGATGCAGTCTAATATATACATATGTATACACGCAACATATTTTTGTATCGATTCGAACAATTTGATACAATCGAGCACTTGTACCCTGTGATGGAAAAGTAGGCACAATAGTGCCATTTTTGGCCCTTTCATTCTCAAAGGCACTTTTGGTACAATTCATCCTGTTTTGGCACAATCATAAAATATAGATTTTAGAATGAATATATAACAAAATATATAACAAAATATTACATACCGCATTATAGATTAAAAAATTACAAAAAGTGAAAATTAAAAGCACTTAAAAATTAAAATAAGGGCTGTGAAAAATATTTGCAAACCGCTGAATTCTGTTGTGAATATGCAGTACGAAAAGTAAGTTTTCGCCACAACAAGCTTTTAATTCAGAATTTTTGGAAAGATTCTAAGTTCGCAGTTTTATAGTTCATTAAATGAAAGTGCAAGTTTCTGCAATATCCCGATGATTTTTGATATCTTTTTCTGACGGTGTCATATATTTTGATCCATTTAAAAAAATTTCGAACACACTTTATATGGAAAAATGCATAACATCGAAAACTAGGAATCTCCCTAAAAATTCTGAATTCAAAGTATTTTGTTGCGAAAACTTGCTGAGTTTTTNTCATTAAATGAAAGTGCAAGTTTCTGCAATATCCCGATGATTTTTGATATCTTTTTCTGACGGTGTCATATATTTTGATCCATTTAAAAAAATTTCGAACACACTTTATATGGAAAAATGCATAACATCGAAAACTAGGAATCTCCCTAAAAATTCTGAATTCAAAGTATTTTGTTGCGAAAACTTGCTGAGTTTTTTAATTTTTGTACAAAATTTGAAATGCCGATTTGTGTACATTTATTGTGTTTATTAAATTAATAAATGAAAATAATAGGCGAAACTGGTCAAAATGCCTTACTGCCATTATTTCGGATATAGGTACATACATATGAGTGTAAGAATGTCAGAATAGCTGTACTTCGGTGTATTTCCCTTCCGTAATTGGAATTCTGTGTAATTTTACTATGAATTTATGTACATATATGTCTAATAGGCAACATAGAGTCAACTGTGTACGTGTTCACTCACCTTTCGACTACACACAGTTGAGTCATTCAGAGTCATACCAGAGTCATGTCGTTGTAACTAACACATATTAATTTTTACTTAACACATCCAAACCGACTCGCGATTCAGGCGCACCGTGTATGCCGCCTATAAAGAATCCCTCATAAAAGTGATTTACTGTAATAATTTAGTTAATTAATAATTTTTATATTAAAAAATAATTATAAAAGAAATTTAATTTTGTGGCACTTTCATATTCTTTTCGGCACAATTTTTGAAGACCATTAGGCACATTTTGAAATTCCATCCCTGCTTGTACCACACACGCACGATTGAGAGAAATAGAGATTGCGCCAATAGCGGTACCGCTAATCCGCTCTTTGTGATTTTGACAGAATCAGTTGTGTGCGTGAATTGTGGTGCATTTGTTGATTGTGAGAATACTAAACAACCAAATAACAATTTTAATATTTGTGCGTTTATATTTCTACGTGGTTTTAAACAATTATTGAGACATTACAAAGCAAAATGAAGTGTGCCGTGGCAAAGTGTAATAGTGAAAACAGAAGGAAAGCGTGCGATATAAGTTTTTTTCGTTTCCTACTGACGCAAATCTGGTTCAAAAGTGGAAGCAGTTCTGCCGGCGAGGAGATGCATTAAACACCAAATCGAGCTATGTGTACTAGGGAAGATATTGAAAATAATACACAATTCGAAATGATTTTTATATTATAAACAAAGATGCTTGAGGCAAGTATTGGGTTTACATATTTATATTAAAACAGAGGGAATTGTAGTTAGAACAAGAGTAAAGCTAATACATGTGTACATATATATGTCAGTATTTAATTTTAGTTTAATTTTTAACTAATATGTATTATGTATAAATGCAAATCTGTACACATATAATTGTAATTATACTTATACTCTAATAAAATAAACAAGACTATTTACATGCTTGCTTCTACATGGAACTATGTTGGCCTTTCTTTGGTGAGTTCTAGTAGGTATATTTCTATGGTGAATGTAGACAGTTGCTTGTTTAGTTTGCTGGCAATGGCATATATACAAAAGCAGTTTCTACAGTAAATAGATACATGAACTTCACTACCTACTTATTTTTGTTAGAGCCTGATTCTTTTTAGTGCTGGTATGACGTAATGTACCAGTGGATAAGGTCGCCAGGCGCTAATTCAAGCGGCATCTTACCGCGCTGTTACGTACCTAATATAAAACAGTGCCCAAATTATTATACATTTTATAGTTCAGCTTAAATTATGTTTTACTGACATAGAATATTTGCTTCTAAAAAAGCCACGGTCAAGCATCCTCTCGGAAATGGTACAAAAGTCATCAAACAAAAGCTGTGGAGGCAACAGCTGTGGAGTTTATGGTGGTTGGCTACCGTCCACAAATACAAATATGCACTCTGGATGGCCTTTTAAAATGGCAAGTCCAAAAATTCACTTTGCTGCACACCTTCCTTTTGGTCTACATGAAATTGCAAACACTGTTAATACATCCATCTTTTCATGTGCTAAAAATCGCACTTATCTAAAGGGCTACATGTTCAAAATTATTGCTACGTGTTCCTAATTAATCAATCTTTGTATATTTATTGATTCCTACAAAACTGGGCCATGTAATATTAAAATTAACACATTTTTCTGCATTGTTTACAAATTTTTATATGCGTTTTGGCATTTCTCTCTCGCAATTGCACCAATATGACGTCACGCAAAAATTGCGCTCAAAAATCCTCTCTCATTGGCGCAATCTTGTATTCTATCATTCTTGGCGCAATCTTGTATTCTATCATTCTTGCCTCACACGCTCATACACACGCAACACACTTCAGTATCGATACGATAAACATTTAAGTTACCGCAAAATATGTTGTGTTGTATTCGTTAACGTTGATGGTGCATATACGGAACATGCGAGCTACAAGATTATTATGTGAGTAACGATTCGGTACTACAAGCACTTGTACCTCACGATTGAGAGAATACAGAGGTTGCGCCGATCTCGAACCGCTATTCCTCTCTTAACGAATTTGACAGAATCGTTGTTCGCATGACGTCACACTTGTGCAACTTGTTTACGTTTTCCTTGCAACATGTTTTCTTCTTCTTCCACTCTTGCTCACGTTTTGGCATTTCTCCCTCGCAATTGCACCAGTGTGACGTCATACAAAAGTTATTCTCAAAAATCCTCTCTGATCGGCGCAATCTTGTATTCTATCATTATTGCTTGTACCTCATAAGCAGGCATGGGCAGAGAACGAGCACACGCTCAAAGAGCGTAATCTTCGTGTGTACGTATACAAGCAAGAGCTCATAACAATCATCGCNTCAAAAATCCTCTCTGATCGGCGCAATCTTGTATTCTATCATTATTGCTTGTACCTCATAAGCAGGCATGGGCAGAGAACGAGCACACGCTCAAAGAGCGTAATCTTCGTGTGTACGTATACAAGCAAGAGCTCATAACAATCATCGCAACCAGCGTTGCCACAGACAAATTTTTTTTCCTACCATAACCAACCAAAACCTACCAAACATTTTTTTGAGTTTTAATATTTGTTTTCAGTGTCAAATTTTTCAAAAAACATAGTTAACATAAACTAGTAAACCTAAAACACAACTAGATTAATAAAAACAAATTAACTGCGTATAACGATTCATTTTACTGTACAGACTTATCCATATGTACATATGTCTCTTTACACATACATACATATCGTCACTAGATACGAATAAAGACGCGAGCTCAAAAGTTGATAGCGTAAAAAGAGGCGTACAAAAATTTCTTAACATAGGTGACGGCAAATAAAGCCGCGTTAACCTCTTTGACAGCGAAGAAAGACCCATAAACTTATGTCCGCGGTCATTGCAAATAAATCGTTGACGAGTGCGGACGTGCTTTTACTTAGCTCTGTCGTTATCAGTTTTCTTACGATGTCTTTGTGTGGTAATTGCGGTGCGCAGTGTGTAGGAGGTGATGCTGTTGCTTGCGGTCTTTGTTTACACAATTTCCATATTAAATGTGTTAAACTAAACTCGGCATGTTTAAAACTTTTGAANCAGTATATTTTGCTTTGCTGCCTCTATGCTTAGGTGCACATTTAAGATACCTACCCCAAAATGCGCATCAGAGGCATTATTTTTAAAATTTATAAGGAAACTGCTCCGATAGATCCATTCAACATACCTGCACATTGGCGATACCAGCCTTAAAAATTGTGCGACTAGTATCAATTATCAATGAAAGTATAACGTTTACCTGCACTGGCCCTATTTTGCTCATCTCGCAGAACAACGAAAATGGCTATCAATTTATGTAGTTATATACAGGGTTGCCACTTTGGTAAATTGTTACCAAAATTGGTAGACAAAATTTGTGTTGGTAAATAGGTAAATTTTTTCTCATTTTGGTAGATTTTTGTTGAACTTTTCGTTCCCGATTTCTTCTTGATATTATAAATTTCTTTGCATACTTTTTATATACATGCTTACATACGTATAAATGTATATTGATATAAAGCGAACATATCGTGCTCCATTCAAAACTCATTTTACTGGAATCCCGAGGAGCTTTTGATTGCCTAAATATTTTAAATGATTATTTAAATACATATAAAGAAAAAATTGCCAGGTATCTAATGACTCACTATGATTGTTCGCAAAAAAATCAAATCAACGCCATTTATTATCAATAGAAATTCTCAATTAAAAAAACAAAACACAAAAGACTGGCGACAAAAAAATTAAAAAAAAAAATCAACGGGAAGCACATTGCGAGCTATACTTAAGCATTATTTGCTTTAAAACTTGGTACCTTAAATTGTTCTAAAAATTCAGAGTAAAAAATTCGAAATTTGGAGGAAATTTTTTGAATTTTTTTAAATGTTGTATGTGTTGAAGGAAACTGAGAATATGCGAATAATATGACTCAAATACCGTATAATTAGTTAAATAAAAAGCTCCTTAAAAACAATTTTAATTCTTATTGAAATAACTAAAAAAAAATAAATAACAGTTTTAATTAAGATAAATAAAAAACAACAAAACTATTGTTTTTGTTAAAATAACTATAAAAAATGTATTGGTAGATATTTTCCAGATTTGGTAGATTTTTGTAAGTGGATGGTAAATATTTTTTTTCGTCAGTGGCAACCCTGGTTATATATATAGACAATTAGATAGCAATCGGTAAAAATTTCGCTTGCTGTAATTTGTACATGGTAAGTGCTCCGCCAATATTTGGTTTCATAGGGATTCGGATACCTTCCTCATTGAAGTAGTAAAGAAAATTCGCTTAAGTGCCTTTTTCGGTTACGTGCACAAGTTTTTCGTGCAAAGAGGGATGTGCAGCTAAGCAAAATATACTGTACGTACATATTTTCTATTTTTAGAAAATAACTATTACTCATTGTCCCGAAACCTGCCAAAATTCAATCAAGCCTACCAACCTACCAAATGTGAAAAAACCTCCCAGTTTTGGTAGGAAAAGTCAATGTTTGGCAACACTGATCGCAACGATTCTTGCAGCGTAAGGAAATGTTCGTTCATACATATACATACATACATACATATGTATACACGTAATATCCCAGTGGGAATTAGGAGCACGTAATAATACCTTATTAGCAACTTACTCTTCACCTGGCAGTCATTGCTTATGTAATTAGGAATTTAGAATGTACATTTGGTATCAGACATACTTCTGAGCCGCTTTACAAAGTAAGTTACGTGTAATGCAGAGAAGTCGCTCGGAGTAGTTCGGCGCTTGGAGATAACTTCGGCTGCACGTTACTTTGCAACTGACAACGTAATGTGTCGTTGGAGGTGTTCATTTTGTGCTTTACTAGTAGATGACATTGGCCATGATGACAATTTTGGTACTAAAAACTGAAAGAAAACATGGCTTACCTCGTAAGGTGCTTACCTATTTTCCCAGTGGGATAGTTTTGTATCGATTCGAACAATTTGATACAATCAAGCAGTGTTGCCAACTTTTGCGTTTCAAAAAGCACCAAAAACTTGGAAAAAAGTGTTTTACCACACTAAAAGTACCAAATGGTTTTGAATAAATTAACAATATTTACAAGAATGCATACATAAATCAATAAACAAAACTTTTTCGCTCATAACGATTGAAAAGCCACATGCTATAATGACTCATGCTTACGACGTAATACCGAAGTACTGCACATTAAAACTGATATAACTCAAGAAAGAAAAATCGAAAATGCTCTAATTAGAAATGAGCAAAAAAATTTTGTTTTCATTATATAACCTCAAATATCGCCAAAAACCGTGATTTTGGCACTTTGAGATTAGGATATCTCAAAATTCTAGTGCTAGAGCAATTGTGCGGCCAGATTTGTATGCAGCACCAAGAAACGATGTGTTTCACTCAGGTGGTACAAAAATAAAAATTTTTACAAATAATTAGAAAAGAAAAAAAATACTTAACTTACTCGCATATCTACTAGCATTTTCAACGCGAATAGAATTGAACAAGGTGAATTTTCAAGTTCAGCTTTTTATCAATCATGGTTGTATTTAAGTGCATTTAAATTTGTAGATTTTTGTAAATTCAGTGCTGCCACAGCTTTAAATATTTAAAAATTATTTCAGGTTTTAACTATATCGGAGTAATTTTAGTTCAGAAAAAAAGCACTAAAAAAGGCACTAGGCACTAAATAATTTTTTTTGGCGTTTTAATTTTCAAAAAGCACTAAATCTAGTGCTTAAAGCATCAAGTTGGCAACTATGCAATCAAGCACTTGTACCTCACACGAATCATACATGCATGTACATACGTACATACACACGCAACACAGTTTAGTATCGATACGATAAACAGGTTCGTTACCGCACAATATGTTGTGTTGTATTGATTCACGATGATAGACGGAACATGCGAGTAACGAGATTATTATGTGAGTAACGATTCGGTACTTCGAGTCAGGGGTTGTATTCGTTACTCAGTAACGAATACATACGGTTTGCTACAGCTGTAATCATTTCTGTTGTGGCGGTTATGGCATATCATTGGTCGCGTTCATAAGACGTAGCTGTTTAGCTCATCTGCTACGAAACTGCTGGCAACTGTTGAACCCAACAATTACGTCTAAGAACCGGCTTGATGAATATGCTGCCAAATGAACAGCTGATAAATGTAAACAAATGAAATTGGAAAAAATAGAGATTGTTGCGCCGATACTATTTAGAATTCAACGCTGAGCGGTCGCGGTGTTGAAAAAATCGTTCAATGTTACAATGAATTAAACAATGTAAAATTATATAACAAACATCTTAAAAACATATATTTAGAAACGTAGTATTATTATAAAATATTTTAGTTACTTTATCACTTCAGTAATATGTAGCATTGACACATTAAGTTAAACCTTTGGCAAATAAAATTAATATTTTGGCAAATAAACTTAATCTTTTGGCAAACAAATTTAATCTTTTGACAAATAAAATTAATCTTTGGGCAAATAAATTTAATCTTTTGGCAAATAAATTTGACCTTTTGGCAAATAAAATTAATCTTTTGGCCAATAAATTTAATCTTTTGGCAAATAAATTTGACCTTTTGGCAAATAAAATTAATCTTTTGGCCAATAAATTTAATCTTTTGGCAAATAAAATTAAACTATACTATAGCACTAAACAGTGTTTGAAAAAGTAATACACTAAAAGACTGCTGTTGCTGTGCTTGGAAAGCATTTTTTTTACTTTTGACGCTTAGCTTTACTGCGCCAATAGGTTCATTCCTTATCTTTTTGGACTAAAATCTGAAAAGTGTCAAAATGCCAGAGCGCAAGCAAAATGCGCTCACTAAAAGAGAATAACAGGAAAAGTAAACGAACGCAAAAAAACAAATTTTTAGTCCAAAGAATGGCAACAACAAAGCTAACGTCAAATAAGAATGGAAATGTATGTACAAAACACATTCACACAAGCACAAGCACAATAAACACTTACTATATCAATTATTTTTTGCCTCCTTCCAATTTCAATTCACTTTTTTTCCTTTTTAGATTATTCTCACTTTTTGCGTACTCTTTAATTTCCGTTAATTTAAATTCAGTTGAGTTTGACACTTTTCAGGATTTTGCCAGAAAAAAATCTTCTGACTAAATCTGACTACTTCGGACTGATGAGAGTCACTCTCATTGAGTGTTGCTCTCTCATTTTTGCTGTCATTTCCGAGTTAAGGAACGCTTTTTGGATTAAATCTGACTACTTCGGACTTTTTCTGACTATTTCTGGGAGAGAAGGAACGCTCCTAATATCAAGAGTTAACCTCCAACATAGCTGAAAAGTGTTTTTTCGTTTTTCTGTTCTGTTGATTTGACTGCTCACTTTCAAACAGTTCTGTCAGAGCATGGACTCAAATATTCGTCAAACTTTCTGGCGCATTTTATTTCAACAACACCACGCATTATGGCCAAATGGGATAAAAAAAAACCTAAAATGCTACAAATCTGGAACTCCCTTAATATATTTTCAAACGCAGGTACAAACAAAATTTATTTATGTGCATACGCACATACGTACATTAGGGTGCGCATCGAAAATGTTTTTTTTTTTTAATTTCAAGACCTTACCCCCTAATTTTATTCGTTTTTATGAGAAATATTATTGCCTATTTTTATAGATATTTTAAAGGTCATTTAGAGGTCGCGACCTGTCGATTTAGGTTAAAAAATACGGTTTGGTAGATTTATGAGTTTTTGAATGACTATTTCTGACACGATTTCAAAGATCGAATATCATCTGAGAAGAGGATATATAGGCCTTTAAAATGGTATCTAAGAATCTATTTTCGGACTTGGCTTGTTGGGATTTTTTATGGGGTAAAATAAAAAATAAAAACATATTTCTCTTAATTTTTAAATTTTGACCATTGATAATTTCTACAATTTCAAAATATGTAGTACTGTCTAAAATCAAATCTATTTTCAAATAAACTGATACTTTATTAATTGTAACCGCATTAAAATTGTCGAATTTAGGAGACTTTTCTTAAATACGGCCTTGAATTTTTATTGTTTATGTACCGGACTTACAGATTTTTTGAGCAGGGTGGCTAAGGAATTCATCAATATTTATTCAAAATTGATATACATATACAATCGTTCTTTAGCAAAGAAGTGGGTTTTTCATGCATTTTTAGGAAAAATGTGGTGGCACCGCCACTTATATCATATATGCGTATCTCAAAAACTACTAGACCGATCTCGACCAAATTTGGTATAAACATTGTGCTTAAGCTTCTTAAGGGCCGCATTGAAAATTTTTGAAGTCGCACAAAAACCACGGGTTCCACCAACGTAACGGTAGTTTCAAAAGCACAAAGCCAGCTATATTTTAGGGGGATTAGGTTTTGTCGGATTTCAAAAATATTCAAGACAGTACTTAAGAAAGCTAAGCACAATGTGTATACCAAATGTGGTCGAGATCGGCCAAGTAGTTTTTGAGACATACATATATGATATGAGTGGGCGGTGCCACCCCCTTTTTCCTAAAAATTCCTGAAAAACCCACTTCTTTGCTCAAGAACGATTGTATATGGGTATTTCCATACGTCGCATACGTGACAGTCGTACGTTTCAATGTGATACAAGCAAGGAATACCATTTGTTTTCTGTAACATTTTTGGGCCATTGTATAGCTTATAATTAGCTCTATATTTAACCGAAAAATGAAAACAATCGAATTGCTTGGTCCTGAAATATAAGAATTTAAAGAGAGTGTCGTTACGTGTCAAAAAATGGAAGTCGAGTTTTTCTTTTCTTACAAAATCGCAAAACTCTGCGAATTGTGGATGGCTATTTTCACGGAACTTATTTTAATATGACTTGGAGCAATTCTAGTTGTTTTTAGTTTTTTTAATTAATGCAACTTGTTTCAATTTTCTTTTACAACCCCAAGTGTGAAACGTTACGCTACGTCACGTGACATAAATTTCCATCGTTATATTTTGTTAATATTGCTTTTAAATTAATTTTTAACGCAAATAAAACATGTATTTTATGTAGAATATACTTTATATTTTGACTTCAGCGCCAATTCAGGGTGAATTTGTCGGAAATCTATGACTTATTATGTTTATTTTTTCTGAGAGCGCGCCCAGGAACTCGTTTTCGTACTTGGCAGCACTGCCAATCCCTGGGAAGATAAACAGCTGACACGCGAAGTGGCGAGATACCACTAGATGTGTGGAAAATGCATCACATTGATTTCAGTGGATTTCTTCTTCTCGCATTTTTTAATATTACTGTGAAACAGTATCTGTAACTAAACGCGATTTTACTGGCAATATAAACACTGAAACATAAAATAGATATGAAGAATATTGCAACTTTTGTTCTTTGTGTTTAATCAAAAGTTTCTCCATAAATTTCTCTATAAATGCCCATACATGTTTTCGTCACAGTGGCTCTACTGGAGAATGTTATAAAAAATACACACTTTGACAGCGCTCTCACGAGAAAAAGAGTTTCATATCTAGTGATCCATGCCGAACATGCTGGCAGCTAACAACTAACAGAGAGCATCTCTACACGTTCACCTACTGCCAGATATGCAAATGTGCTTTCAAATGCTCAACTTCAATCACATCTCGTTAACACACGAGCAGTGATCGGGTAACAACCAATAAGCTGGTGCAGAGACACGAGTTGGTCCGCTACAGCATGACAGAGGATCACTTTGTAAGTACTCCAATATACCGCAAATAGACTACATGCTCCAACGATTTTTGCAGGGACATACTACATACACTCAAACGTATTTGAGCTAAACAGCGATCACTTATTGAACTTGCTAAATACACATGTATGTACATTAGGGTGGTCCAAAAATGCATGTGAAAAAGTATATGTTTTGGACCACCCTAATGTGCATACATATATACACATTTATAAACGAAAGGCAAATATCCCAGTGTCGTCGATCACGCTTGCGAATTTAACGCGAGTTCTAATAATTAGGCAACGTAGTCTTTGGCTGAGACATAAAGTTAACTCGGTTTATTTCTGTAAAAGGTTACAAGTTAGACACTTATAAACGTGTGTACATATAAAATCAGTACTCACCGCAGTGTGTCCTTCGCTATTCTAATTCGATCGACGACTAAATCTAGTTGACATTTGCGCAAAAGAATTCGGCAATTTATATGCGCGCGCAATAGAAAAGCGATTGACGCATTGCGGTAAGTTCACAAAAAACATGCACATAGTGAGTACATATGTACAAGCGCAACAGGTTCTTGAGCATATTCACACTAAACATAAAAAGGGACAATGATAAATGCTGCAATGCGGTTACAAAGTATACATAAATACAATTCGATTGCATGTTTGTACATACATACACGCATATGCGTACGGACAATGCGAGTACATATGCAAATACATAATTGCAGGCGAAACTGGAGGAATGCAAATGTATAAATATACGTATACCCTACACATGACTACTGTGACTTTAAAACATGAAATTGCAATGACTTAAATTATATCGCTAAGCAGCAACATCCCCGCCTCCGTGAATCAACCCGATTCACCACATATGTCCAGGACAGCCAGCTTCGACACTGCACGTCGTTTCACGCCGCTTGTTGTTCTAACGTCGACTCGCCTCACTTCACCATCGGCACCTGGATAAAGTCGTTCCACCTTACCTCTACACCATTCTCGTCTCGGTGTATTAGGGTCGCATATAAACACTAGGTCCCCTTCTCGCAAAGGTTCCTTTCGCTGGCACCACTTTACTCGACGGGTTAATGTTGGTAGGTACTCGGCCACCCACCGCTTCCAAAAGTGGTCTCTCAACTGGCGGGCAATTCTCCACTGCTGGCGTACAACGCAAACTTGCTCCAAAACGTCTTCTGCGATGGGGGTCTGCGCGTTGTTTGGCTCACCTAGAAGAAAGTCGTTAGGCGTCAGGGGCTGCTCTTGGTCGACGGATATAGGCAGGTGAGTAAGAGGCCGAGAATTAACAATGTTTTCTGCTTCAATTAAAAGGCAGTTGAGCGCGTGCTCCTTCGGCGAAGCCTCCTTTAACGTCTGGCGTAACACTCGTTTCACGCATTGCACTAGCCTTTCCCAGGCACCTCCTTCTGCTGGATTGAATGGCGAATTAAATTTCCACTCAATGCCCCTCCGTGATAACTCGTCCTGTACGTGAGCGCAATCGAACACCTCACTGAATCGCTTGGCTTCTTTATCAGCGCCGACGAAGTTCTTTCCATTATCTGAGCGCAGACGTATAGGCACACCACGACGATTTATAAAATTTCTAATGGCGACAATACAGGAATCGGTGCTTAAGTCATGGGCCAGCTCTAGGTGCACCGCTCGCACTGTCAGGCAAGTGAAGAGAGCTACCCACCTTTTCTCCGTACTGCGCCGGATGGTTACAGTTATCGGACCAAAGTAATCTAATCCCGTGTAAATAAATGGCCTATGGTCTGTCGATAGGCAATGGTCCCATTTGAGGTGCTACTGGCTGAGCTTTACTCAAACGACATACCAAACAGTTTGCAACTACGCTACGCAACAAACCTCGCAAACGTGGGATCCAATAGATTCGACGAATCTCGCATATGGTAGCCTCTGTATTTTGATGACGCATAGTAATGTGATAGTGCATTACCACGAGCCTTGTAAAGTCATGGTTTGTTGGCAATATAATAGGACGTCTGGAGCTTATCGGAAGCCAACTCGCCCCATCTATCCGTCCATTCACACGTAGGATACCCTCTTCATCGATATGTGGCGACAGTTGTAGAAGAGCACTACTACGGGCGATGTTTTGACCATTCTTTATCTGCTGGAGTTCATCGGCAAATGCTTCATGTTGAACGAAGCGACATAACAGCTTTTTGGCAAGTTCTATTTCGCGAGCAGTTAACCCATAATAGCAATCGCACTGAATACGGCGGCGGCAGGCGTCCAAGAAGCGCAAAACCCAGGCTGCAACTCTCACCACTTTGTTGTACGAAGAAAAACGCTTAAATACAAAAATATTAAAATTGGCTATTACCAGAGCATATTTAGGGCGAAGTTCCTCTTCATGTTCGTCCTCGCTGGTTACCACAGCGTCGTCACTAGGCCAAAGGTGTTGCGGCTGTTGTAAAAATGCTGGTCCACATGACCAACGGGCGGTTGGGCCGAAATCGAGACGGTTGTTTGAGCGCGTGGCTTCATCGGCGACATTTAGAGCAGTTGGAAGCCACCTCCAGTCTGAAGGGTTCGTGATAGCCAATATTTCCGCTACCCTGTGTTGCACGAAAGGTTTGTAGCGACGATGTTCACTTCTAATCCACCTAATTACGGTCTTGGAGTCGCTCCACAAAACACACTGATCGACATCCAGTGAGTGTTCTGCTCGTATGCAGTTCATCAAGCGGGTACCCAGCACAGCACCTTGGAGTTCCAGTCGTGGAACCGTTAAGGCCTTAATTGGAGCACATTTCGACTTCGCGGCAATAAATACAACTTCAATTTCGCCGCTGGCACTCTCCGACCTAAAGTAAGCGACAGCTGCAAAGGCGACCTCACTGGCGTCAGCAAACACGTGAAGCTGCAAACCTTTTGGCGTACCCTTACGAAAGTAGAAACGGGGAATCGCAAAATCCATGACTGCAATTAGTTGATTGCGCCACTTTTCCCATACATCGTTGACCTCTTTTGGCAATGGCTCATCCCAGCGAACCCTTTGCTTCCATACATCTCGCATGATCAATTTAGCTCCGACAACAAAATTGCTTAGGAATCCCAAAGGGTCGAAGATGGACATAACGACGCTTAGGAGTTCTCTTTTGGTGGGCTGCCGTGATCCATTTATAACCGCTGCGTCCACGTTGTTAAACTTTAGCTTAAACCCAAAGCAATCGGTTGAGGGTTGCCAAAATAAACCCAGAACCTTTTCTACCAACATACCTTCTTTTTTGCAAATAGATCGTGTAGCTTCGTTGCCATCTAGCTCATTTACCACTTTCTGCGAGTTTGACGAAAAATTCCGAAGTTCGAAACCGGCTTTTGAATGGATAGCGCGCACCATCTTCGAAACAGCGATGGCTTCCTCTACAGTATCAAAGCTGTCAACGAAATCGTCCACATAATGGTGGTTTAGTATAGATTTCACCGCGCGGCTTATACTTTCGTTGTCACTACGTTGCTCTAGCGCATTGACTGTCTTGATGTAGTTGGCGGCGCAAGGCGAGCAGGCAGCACCGAACGTCATCACACACATTTCATATACTTCTGGTTGTTTCGTGACATCACCACAACGCCACAGGAATCGCTGAGCACACCTATCTTCTCGTTGAACCAATATTTGGTGAAACATTTCTCTTATGTCACCACACACCGCAATCGCTCCTTGGCGTAAATGGAAAAGTATAGATGGCAATGACTTGTACTCTTGTGGTCCCTTCAACAGATTTGAATTAAGGGAAACACCACCAACTTCAGCTGCAGCGTCGAAAACTAAACGTAGCTTGCCTGGCTTATTAGGGTTAGTCACCGCAAAGTGTGGCAAGTACCATATCCTAGGTGATGGCAAGGCGACGTCTGATGGCAGTAACTTACGTGCGTAACCCTTTGCTACATAGGCGTCTATGATGCGTTTGTATTCGGCAGCGAACGCAGCATCGCGCCTCATCTTGTTTTCAATACCTTTCAATCTTTTAAGCGCCATGGAATAGCTATCAGGCAGCTCCACATTGTCACGCTTCCACAGCAGACCCGTCTGGAACCTTCCATTAACGCGGCGCGAAGTCTTCTCCAGAATAGTTTTCGCGCGGATATCGGCTTCACTTTCGATGGGCGGTGATGGTCTGACCCCAAAACTCTCAGTCTCAAAATAGTCAGCCACCAGATTGTGCAACGACTGGTCACTGTGGCTGTTCACGAGCAAGCACAGCGGCAATGAATTTTGCTTGTTAATAGTTGGGCCAAAGACTACCCATCCCAACTCGGTGTGTGCTGCGAACGGACCGCCTTTGTTCATTCTCACAGTTGATAATGGCAAACCGAGGTGGCAGTGATCAAGCCCGATCAATAACTTAGGACTTACCTTTGAATAAGGTTGTACTGGCAACTTACGCATATGTGTGTCGGCACAGCTTAGCTCTGTTTTGCTTAAGCTTTGCGATGGCAACTGCAAATTCGACACCCCGTAGACACTTCGCAATTTATGCCTTTTTTGCATACCGGCTCCGCTGACAAACAAGTCTACTATGACGGCTGGTTCTTGTGCGGCGCGGCCTCCGAACCACTGTACATTTAAACGTTGCTCCTGACCACGTAAACCCAATTCCAGAAGAAGAGCTTTGTCGACCATTGTAATCGACGAACCTTCATCCAGCAGCGCATACGTCTCGACGCGCTTGTTATTGCCGTACAATACAACTGGTAGAATTCTAAATAGCAGCTTGTTATCAGCGGGACCCTTACTGCAGCTAAGAACTGCAGCTTCTGTATCACTTAGCTGTCGGCTACGGGATGGCTGTTGAGTTTGTGGAAAGCGTTGGGATACGGGGACGTTCCTGTTGCGTTGGCGTATATCTGCTGGCATATTATTGGCATTGCATCCACCTTCATGCAACAATTTGTGGTGCATCCTTCTGCACCCCTCTACGGCACATGGCTTGCGCCGTTGGCAATCGCGTGTACCATGCCCGGCATAAAGACATGAGAAGCACAAGCGATGTCTCTTCGCTTCGGTCCACCTATCTGCTACTGTATGACCAATGAACTGTCTGCATTCAACCAGTCTATGTGGCCCCTGGC
This sequence comes from Rhagoletis zephyria, assembly GCF_001687245.7. Taxonomy (NCBI): domain Eukaryota; kingdom Metazoa; phylum Arthropoda; class Insecta; order Diptera; family Tephritidae; genus Rhagoletis; species Rhagoletis zephyria. The sequence goes on along the minus strand of NW_016157160.1, from coordinate 98,944 downwards.
ATAATGGGCAGCTCGGCTGACGTTGCGACTCGGTGGCATGCAATACGACACGACGTTTAGAGTCTCGCATTGACTCAATGTCATACACTGTCGAGATAACATTCGCCAATTTCGTGAGCCACTCGCTAAAGTGGCTTACTGTTGCATACGGCTGTATGGATGCTGAGTAGCTTGCCCACTCGATACGTTTACTCATCGGCAATTTCATGACGAGTTCATCTAGTAGTGTAGGATTGGCGAGATGCTGTTCTCCGCCGTTGGCTGACTGTAGAAAAATGCAAATATTGTTTACCTTTGTTGAGAATGGCACTAACCTCATCATTGCACTCTCTGATATGGGCGCGATTTCGCGAACTTGTGCTAATTGACTTCGGATCAACTGTTCGGGGCGACCAAATCTAATTTTGAGCTGTTCAATAACGTTGTTGACGTTGCTCGGGTGAATAAGCAGAGACTTTACAGTCTCTCGTGCTTCGCCCTTCAGACATTTATGTAGCCTTTGATTGTTCTCAAAATTGCTGTACCCATAGACAGCAGTGGATTCTGTGAAAGCCGTATAGAATATCGGCCAGTCTTCAGCTTTTCCACAAAAATCCGGCAAAACCTGCATCTGTCTAGGTAAGCAAGACGACTGGGTGGCTACAGAACCCATGTTGGGATATATAGGTGTGTCAGATCTCAAAGTAGTGACACCACTCGGAGGCATTATTGAATCGGCATGTGCATTGTTGGGTACTGGTATACCATTCGATGTGACATACTGTACATTTGTAATAGGTGTGCATGTTGTGAAATACAACGGTGAGTGGCGGCTATCGGCTAGTGACGTAGACGGTGCTGGATTTGCCATAGTCGTTGTTGGTAACTGCAGTTCAGGTGAGTGTGCAACTCGATGTTGCGTTGTTGGTACTTGGGAAACTAGAGAGCCGGCGACGTGAGGGTTGTTGGGCGCAATAGCGCTGCTACCTGGCCCAGCGCTTGCTGCTTAAGTTTGGGACTCATGCTCTTTCAGCTTTACTTCAGCAGATTTCAAGCTATTTTCAAGCATCGCGATACGCTTTTGCATTGCTTGAATCATAGCTTCCTGTCGCCCTGCAGGTGTTGATGTTACAGACGTTGTTAAGTTGCGGGTGGCTGCTCCTGCGGCTGTGGGAGCTGCTGGCGATGAACTGGCTGTACCGGTGGTAGTGGTGGCGACTCCAACATCAGTCCGTGGAGCGGGTTTCGTTCCGGCAGTATTCGACGTGGCAGCATTCGATGCAGAAACGTTACCTTCCATTGTATCACTGTTTAATCGAGGGCTGCGGCGTGGTGATTTGCCCATGTAACTTGCAGTGAAATTTTGCAACAAAGAAATCGCAAGTTGGCAAATTTCAATAAAGACTGCGAAATAAAGCAATGTCGTCGATCACGCTTGCGAATTTAACGCGAGTTCTAATAATTAGGCAACGTAGTCTTTGGCTGAGACATAAAAGTTAACTCGGTTTATTTCTGTAAAAGGTTACAAGTTAGACACTTATAAACGTGTGTACATATAAAATCAGTACTCACCGCAGTGTGTCCTTCGCTATTCTAATTCGATGGACGACTAAATCTAGTTGACATTTGCGCGAAAGAATTCGACAATTTATATGCGCGCGCAATAGAAAAGCGATTGACGCATTGCGGTAAGTTCACAAAAAACATGCACATAGTGAGTACATATGTACAAGCGCAACAGGTTCTTGAGCATATTCACACTAAACATAAAAAGGGACAATGATAAATGCTGCAATGCGGTTACAAAGTATACATAAATACAATTCGATTGCATGTTTGTACATACATACACGCATATGCGTACGGACAATGCGAGTACATATGCAAATACATAATTGCAGGCGAAACTGGAGGAATGCAAATGTATAAATATACGTATACCCTACACATGACTACTGTGACTTTAAAACATGAAATTGCAATGACTTAAATTATATCGCTAAGCAGCAACACCCAGTTATGCATACTTACCTTTGCATGAGAGTTGTCACATAAGAATCTGTTAAATGGGCTTTGCGTGTAAGCGGTTACCCAACGCATAGCACTTAACATGTAGAACTCTGTTGGGTTTTGATTTTTACGTAAAAATGGTATAGCAGTGCAAGTATGCATAACTGGGCTAAAAGCAGCGCTTCCCAGCCAGCAAAGAAACGGTAGTTTTGCCGACAGTGCAATTTCGTTCAATTTTCCGTATCCGAAAACGCATGCAAAAAACTCCTACAGTTATCGTCAATTTTCGTATCCGGAAAACGTTCGAAAAAGATGATGTCATTTGAAAGCATTATTTGTATTTTATTTGCTCAAGCTAAACATTTGAGTGGCTGAGCGTGCAGAGGAGTGTGCCGCCATTTGAAGGTGCCGGGTTCAAATTCAGTCATGCGCTTCCTAATTTTATTTTATTTCTTTTGAACCATGAAACAGTATGTGTGAAGTGCAGAAAAAAAGCGTATTGAACGAAAAATTCAATCAGACAAATTTCAGAAAAAACAGCCGAAAACGTATCCTTTTCAACACCATTTTCGGTAATTTTCTGTACAAACGTTTCTGCCGCACACTTTAGTGGGAAAACGGATCACTAAAGTATACGGAAATGGGATCGGTAAACGGACAAAAATCCGGTTACCATCGACTTTTTTCCGTTTTCGGATTCGTTTAATCTTTCTTCGGCAACAATTTCCCATATACATATGCCATTTGAACATTTTTGGAGAAATACGCTTTTTAATTAAAAAATCCTTTTTCACCTAAAAATGACATTCTGGAAATATTTCACATTTTTCGGTTTTTTCTAAGAGTCTTATTTCACGAAAACATATAAACAAGAAAATGAAAACAGTTACATTTAGGAAAATTCGGAGGGACAATATTATAATAGAAAGCCACGCTTATGTTGACAACATTTTTCAGGCGAAAATAGAATAAAAAAATAAAGGTTAAGGTGGTCATTTACAAACAGTTACGCCAAACCTCCGGATGTACTTCTGCCATGAAAAAGCTTCTTCGGAATTGTAGTAAAAGTGTGGATCTCTTCATTTGTGTCACAACACCAAGAAGAAGAACACGAATTAGGGTTTCGCTTAGACTGGAAAAAGCCTTGAAAACTTCGAAACACTCAAAACTTTTATTGGGAGGTCAAAATTTTTATGCAATTAATATACCGGTTTATTCGATACTCAAAAAGTCAAGATTTCAATAAAAATAAGATTTCAAAAAAACCGCGTACAGATATTCAAAAAAACAGGTGGAGACCGGTTTGGAAAAACCGAGTCTATCACCTTAGAATTAGGAATGTTAATCCCGGGATCCCAGGATCCCGGACTTTTTAAGGTCTCGAAAATCCCGGGTTTCTTGGCAAGTAATCCCGGGATTTACGGGATTTGTAATTTGCACTGGTGGCAATAATAGAACCTCCATTTCTTGACCAGTATTGGCTATATTTCTTTTTTTATTTAATAATTAATATTTTTTTATAAATGTCTAGCTCATTGTACATATATCACCGCGCGATAGTAAATTTTAAACACAAATATCAATATATTCGCGCAACCATGGACCAAATATAGTAAAATTGCGTTTTTAGTGTTTCTGACGTCAGTAATTCAAAAATTATTTAAAAAATTCAGAGAAATGTGCTTAGAAAAGAAGTATGGGTATAAAATTAAGGAGGAAATCTCGTAGAATTTAAACATATTCAAGTTTCTAGGTTTCTAGTGCAGAAAGGCTGGTAAATATTGAAAATGTCATTTTAAAATTTTATCCTTGAAATTTCGCAATATTTGTTCGAATTTCGTTCTTCTAACTGTCAGCTTAAAAATTACCTTTTCGTCCTGGTGAATCCAAAAAATTAAACTTTTTTAAATTCTTAAGAAATTTCCTTGCATTTGTTACCCATATTTTTATTTTACATTGCATTGAATTTTTTAATAGTTTTTGGAATTAATCATGTCTTTGAAATTACAAAGTTTTGAAACCATGGTACAATAATTACAGGTATTGTCTTCCTAGAGAGTTTTGCTTCACATCGAAATTCGTGCTCCCTTATTTTCATTTTGACGCAGTTCAATGTTGATTCTTTTACTTTTATTTGGCTTTGCTTTTTGTTTTCGCTCAATTTAATATTTATAATTTTTCAAAACAAAAGAAAAAACGTTTGAAATTAAGTGAGCCATACAAATTTTGAATTTATTTACCAGCAAATGTTTTTTGTCGGCTTTTGCAATGTGAATATGTTCTCTGTAAGATGGTTTGTTAAAAAAAATACGTGAACATATATGGTATATGGGGCATGGAAAAAGGGATATTTCCAGCAGTAAACATTTTAGTGTGGGCAACAATGATATTTTTTAAATAAGGCAGATCGGAATATGCGCCCTCTGGGAAGACAATACCTGTAATTATTGTACCATGGGTCAAAGCCCATTTATTTATTATTTATTTTATGGTAGGAGAGCTTCTCCAACAATATAGAAGCAATTTTTTCGATTTAAGTTGTTGAAAAGTAATGAATATCTAAATCCCGGGACTAATCCTGGGATCCCGGGATTGTGACAACGCCATCCCGAAAATCCCGGGATCAGAATAAGCCGAAAAGTTAACATCCCTACTTAGTTTGCAGATGTATCCATATTGCTTTGCTACCTTCAAACAAATCAAAAGGAATTTAATAAAAGTAAATTATTTTTAATATTACAATGCACGAATACTTTAGGGGTATTCGGAACTTGTTGTATATAGATACAATTCGTATAGTGCTTATCATAACTATATGACACTCACATATTGACAAGTTTTGACTATTTATTTTAATTTAATTTTTTGTTTATAAAAATGTAGTTTATTAATATTAAATATTACACTGTACAGCACTCGGCTGGGTATTGGATCAAACCAACTTTTTTTTTAAGAGACTGAGTCATAAGTTAAAAAAGAAAGTTCTCCGTTTTTCGAAGTTAGCCTCCGAAATCGAGATATGGGCCTTTCAAATTCGAAATTTTACCTTTGGTAAAAAATTATTTTTAATTATTGAATGTAAAAAACAGAAAAGTAAAAATACAGACGTGGTCCGCCTTTTTCTCTTATTTATATGGTATATAACTTTTTTGTGAAAACTTATATTACAGGTGCTATAACGGGTCAAAGGTCAAATCTTCGAAAAATTAAAAACTTAATATTTCAGAAAATTTTGAACTGATTTTTAAAAGATTCATATCGTTGTAAAGGTGATATAACCCCCTTTCTTTTGATATGCATATTTTTATACTTCGTACATAAAAATTTGAGAAAAAACATATTTAAAGGAAAAAATATCTTTTTTTGTAAAAAAAAATATTTTAAACAAAAAAATTACTAACCGATTTTTAAAAAATTGGTATCGTCTTAAAGACGATTAACCCCCTTCTTCTGATATGCATATTTGTATACTTCGTATTTGGAGAAAAAAAAATTAAAAGGAAAAATACCAATTTTTTTTTATAAAAATTACTAATTAGTAATACAATTCAATACCGTATTTAAATAAAACAAATAATTTTTAGTGTTTTAAGTGTTAATTCGTTCTTGTTCACCCGCAGTCCTGTTAAAAATAAAGCAAAAGTATATGTAACAGAAGTCTAAGGCATATAAAAACATAAAAACGCCGTGGTTTTTGATTTTTTACATAAGAGGTTATATATAAAAATTAAAGATAATTTTCTGTTTTATTTAAATAAAGTGTTCAATTGTATTACCAATTAGTAATTATTTTGTTTAAAATATTTTTTTTTTTTTTTAAATTGATATTTTTTTTCTTTTAAATGTTTTTCTCAAATTTTTAGATGCGAAGTATACATATATACATATCAGACGAAAGGGGGTTTAATCGCCTTTACAACGGTACAAATTGTTTAAAAATCGGTTGGTAATTTTTTTATTTAAATTTATTTTATAAAAAAATTTATTTTTTCCTTTAAATGTGGTTCTTCTCAAATTTTTATATGCAAAGTATACAAATGTGCACTTCAGAAGAAAGAGGTTTAATAGCTTCTTTTTGGTTGTTTGTGTTTCCGACAGGGTAGGAGTATGATGAATTGTGGAACGATTCCGTCATCCCTTGTCAAATTTGGTTTGGAGACAAACCGGTTTCGGCGTTGTGCCATCTTCAGTGTCATTTTTCGTTCTGAATAGTTCGTGTTTCCTTCCGCTTTTTATGTATTCGAGTTACTATCTGTTTTAACTGTCATTAGTCATGCATACCCATCTAAGTGCGACCACTTTTGTTTCATTATCTCACAGGTAGGTGCCTTTCGGTTGCTTGTATTCGCCGGCGGGTAGAAATCCGTTATTTCCGTTTCGTGATTGCGTCGGTTTATGTTCCGTTATTTAGCAGGTATTAGGTTGCTTGCTTGTGCCGGCAGATAGAAATCCGTTACTTTCATTTTCTTGGTCTCTGCGGCGTAGGTATGTATCTTCGCGTTGGCGTTTTTTTCAGGGGTCTTCTCATATTTTTCGTACAACATCTTGAGTGGTTCGAATATTACATCGGATACGGTGTTTGTTTGTTCGTATATAATTCTCCCTTGATATGTTTTCTGCTTGCATATCTCCATGTTTTCCAATATGTTCAAACGCCGTCCTTTATGCTGTACATGGAGGAGTTTGGCTGCCTTATTAATTTTCATTGGTGTACATTTATTTTCGAACATATGATTTGCGAAGTTTGATTCTGGTGTGACGCTTGGTTTTTGTGTCCTCTTATTGTAGTCTCTTATATGTTCTCGGAATCTTGTTTTAATCTTACGGCCAGTTTGCCCTATGTAGCTACACTTGCATTCACACGTTAATTTGTATACACCCTACNGAAAAAAAAATTAAAAGGAAAAATACCAATTTTTTTTTATAAAAATTACTAATTAGTAATACAATTCAATACCGTATTTAAATAAAACAAATAATTTTTAGTGTTTTAAGTGTTAATTCGTTCTTGTTCACCCGCAGTCCTGTTAAAAATAAAGCAAAAGTATATGTAACAGAAGTCTAAGGCATATAAAAACATAAAAACGCCGTGGTTTTTGATTTTTTACATAAGAGGTTATATATAAAAATTAAAGATAATTTTCTGTTTTATTTAAATAAAGTGTTCAATTGTATTACCAATTAGTAATTATTTTGTTTAAAATATTTTTTTTTTTTTTTAAATTGATATTTTTTTTCTTTTAAATGTTTTTCTCAAATTTTTAGATGCGAAGTATACATATATACATATCAGACGAAAGGGGGTTTAATCGCCTTTACAACGGTACAAATTGTTTAAAAATCGGTTGGTAATTTTTTTATTTAAATTTATTTTATAAAAAAATTTATTTTTTCCTTTAAATGTGGTTCTTCTCAAATTTTTATATGCAAAGTATACAAATGTGCACTTCAGAAGAAAGAGGTTTAATAGCTTCTTTTTGGTTGTTTGTGTTTCCGACAGGGTAGGAGTATGATGAATTGTGGAACGATTCCGTCATCCCTTGTCAAATTTGGTTTGGAGACAAACCGGTTTCGGCGTTGTGCCATCTTCAGTGTCATTTTTCGTTCTGAATAGTTCGTGTTTCCTTCCGCTTTTTATGTATTCGAGTTACTATCTGTTTTAACTGTCATTAGTCATGCATACCCATCTAAGTGCGACCACTTTTGTTTCATTATCTCACAGGTAGGTGCCTTTCGGTTGCTTGTATTCGCCGGCGGGTAGAAATCCGTTATTTCCGTTTCGTGATTGCGTCGGTTTATGTTCCGTTATTTAGCAGGTATTAGGTTGCTTGCTTGTGCCGGCAGATAGAAATCCGTTACTTTCATTTTCTTGGTCTCTGCGGCGTAGGTATGTATCTTCGCGTTGGCGTTTTTTTCAGGGGTCTTCTCATATTTTTCGTACAACATCTTGAGTGGTTCGAATATTACATCGGATACGGTGTTTGTTTGTTCGTATATAATTCTCCCTTGATATGTTTTCTGCTTGCANTCAAGTCAAGTTAATATTTGTCTAAATGCTGCGTTTTTGTGTTGCTGTGGGTAGTTAGTGGTTTCATGTATTACTGTGTCCGTCGCTGTGGGCTTTCTGTATATCTCATATTCCAGTCTGTTGGTAGTCTTGTTTATTTTAATAGTTAGATCCAAATAGTTGAGTTTTCCTTTCTCTTCCTTATCCATCGTGAATGCAATATTTTTGTGTTGTTCATTAAGGTAGTCTAATATCTGCTCCTCTTTGTCCCCCTTTATTATGCATATTATGTCGTCTACATATCTAGCGTCCCCTAAATTGGTTGTGAGATGCTCCATATAGGTTTAATAGCCTTTACGCTACAAACTTTTTAAAAATCGGTTAGTGTTTTTTGTTTAAAATATTCTTTTTATATAAAAAAGTTATTTTTTCATTTAAATGTGTTTCTTTTTAATTTTTATATACGAAGTATTCAAATATGCATATCAGAAGAAAGGGGGTTTAATCGCGTTTACACCGATACCAACCTTTTGAAAATTGGTTAGTATTTTTTTTGTTTATAATATTTTTTTATAAAAAAGGTATTTTTTCTTTTAAATGTGTTTTTTTTTCAAATTTTTATATAATAAGTATACAAATATGCATATCGAAAGTGTATAAGTTATATTCGACTATGAACTGTTCTATAGTGGCACTCAGTGCTACTATTGCTCAGCCGCTACTATGCAAAACACACTTATTGTACTTGGACACGCTGTCCATCGTTCGATTAGTTCAATAAATTGGCATTGTTGTGCGAACCGTAATGGAATGAAGACGTCTTTTGATTGTTCTTGTAATATATGGTCCTAAATCGAGCCGGATCAATAAATTTGGAATAAAAAAGTTTTGAGCGAATAATCAAAGATTATTCTGGATGAATAAATAAACAATAATATGAAATACATAGTTTGGACGAGCAGTGAACATTTTTTCTTCTTCTCTTTTTATTGTGCGAAACAAAATGGAGCCACCTTACCCACCAGGTACAGACAATGTGCGACGAATGCATATAAATGCTATTTACCGAAATGAGAGATTTACATGGTCCGATAAATTCAAAACGTTAGAATTAGCTGAGTTGGAAGAGCGCAAAGAATTATTGAAAACATTGTTTGCAAATTTTACTGAAGCACATCAGAATTTGGTGACAAGACTATCTGAGCGAAAATATTTTAAGGCTGAAGACGATTTTTATGCCGAAATCGAAAGGAAATATCAAAACACCATTATTCGGTATCGCCAACAGACGGCAACCGTTGAATCGAATTTAGCTTTGCGATCATTAGCACGAACCAAGGAAGAGTCACCAGTGCGGAATATCATGGAACGATCAACAATAGGCATGTTTTATTCAAACATCACAAGCGAATAGCTAAATCTTGGTCAAATAAAACGAAATTAGCTTATTTCCTATGTTAGCCTAATTTTGACAGTCGTTTGACTGCAAATAGTGTCAAAGCAAGTTTTTGCGTCTTTCTGATTGGCTGAAAGAGAAAATTCCTGATGCTGAATGGCAATGCCTCTTGTTCAATATACAAGCCAAGATAGCTTTTCATAAGCCAATTGGGTAAGTCCTCCATACAAAATAAGCTAATAGCTTAAATTTCTGGACAAATAAAACACGGCTATTAATGCCTTTGGAGCGCCGAATGAACGAACGTTATGTGGATCTCGAACGACGACATCAAACTTTGAGTGACCAATTAAATCAAATAAGTGTGCGAAATTGTTCACGTTCATCAATACAAAGAAAGCCACGTTCACCGGATTGTTCAACAGTTCATTGTCCATCATTATCGTACGTGAGTTCACGATCGCCAAGAAAGGGGAGCCGTTTACCAACGCTGCAATGGAGTCGAAACGATGAGCCATATATTGTTCCAGCGGTGCGGTCAGTGGAGCAGCAAGCTTCTGGCTTTGATTTGCGGAACAAAATTAAGGGAAATCGGAACCGACAGTGTAACTTTTGCCTGGAAAATCACCGTATGCACAAATGCCCAAAATTTTTAGAACTCAATCGAGTTGAGCGCGAACAACACGTCGCTCTGTTGGAAATGTGCCGCAATTGTTTCATGCCGTTAGCAAAGGGCCGACACCGCTGTGCATTTGGGCATTGTTGGGTTTGTGGCCCAAGCCACCTCCACATTAGCTTGCTATGTCCAAATAAGCTAAATGGAATTGGTACTTATGCGGATGAATGTTCTAGTGTAGGCGTGCGGTCATTTCATCATCATCTCAAGAGAGAGAATCGTGCGAACAGTCTTCGGATACAGACGTAATTTTCAGAGCAGCGGCACAAAAAAAAACATTTTCTTTTATAAACTAACCTTTTTTCGAATCGAAATATCTCCTAACGGATCTCAGTAACACTTAAGCAGAATGATAATACCTCCAGTCCATTAAGTTGCTAAACTGTAAGCAACCGCATCCAATGCATCGATGCAAAAAATTCGAAAGCTTAACGTTGTCACAACGGCGCGAAAAGGTGCGGGAATTGAAGTTGTGTTTTAATTGTTTCAAACCGACACACAATTCAAGTAGTTTGAGCGGTCAGGCGCGAGACTGTTCGAATTGCCCAGGTAAAAAACACAACTCTCTGTTGTGCCCAAAGTCACAAAGAAATGCTGCTTCGGTAAACGTTGTGAGAATTGACAATAGTGGATCAACGGCCAAACCTCAGCAAAATATATCCGGTGAAGCCCCTTTGTTTGTTCCACCAAATCAACGAGCAAATTTTCAATAGAGCAGCGTAACCAAACGACACCGGTTTTAGCAACAGGTTACATAAAGCTGCTGAGCGAAAAGGGTGATATTTATTTTGTAAACACGTTATTTGATAGTGGACTGGAGACAAATATAATCGCTGAAAACCTTGCGCGAATGTTAAAATTGAAAAGAGAACGGTGCGTGATCCACATCACTGGAATTTTGGGCAAACAATTGTGCGGAAGTTCAAAGGTCCAAACAACTTTGCATCCATGGTTTGACGAGGGAATGGAAATTGGAATTTCAACGACATTTATTGTTTTGAAAAGTCTTCCCCAAACGAAACGTTATTTTATAAAAGAGCGAATTCCTGAATTCGAAAGTTTGAAATTAGCTGATCCATTTTATCAAAAGTCGAGAACATTCGATCTGCTACTAGGCATCGAATTTTGGGCGAATATTGTACAAAATGATTTGATTGAAAGCGCCATCGGATTGAAGGCACAAAGACCTTTGTTTGGATATGCAATTTTTGGATCCGTACTAATGAGCGAAGAAAATATCAATCGGGCTGCATTGAAAGTGTCAATTGGAGAAGGGCAAAATTAGATAAGTTATTATCGAGATTTTGGAAGTTAAATGATTTTAGTGAATGTAACTACCCTTGGCCGAACAACGGGCTGAGTGAATATTTTGTAACACCTCAAAACGAGATGAATTGGGTAGGTTCGTAGTGCGAATTCCTTTTGTCGAAAGCGCAGTGGATTTGGGGGATTCACGGAACATTGTTCTGAAACGATTTTACCTATTGGAGCGAAGACTTGATCGAGACCCCGAACTTCGAGCGAAATATAATGATTTTATGCAGGAATTTCTGGAATTAGGACACATGGGAAGAGCGAACGAGATTGAAAAGAAAGCGAATGGTTATTACCAGGGCCCGGATTCTATGGCACTAAAAATTAAAAAAATCGCAAAAGTAAAATTCAAAAAAGGCAATTTAAAACTGCAGTAATACAATATGAAAAAATAATAACCAGGGTGTTCATTTAAACGCGTAAATGCCCGTAAATAAACCGGGTTTCCATACAAAATTAAGTAAGTTTACGACGTTTACGTGGTTACGAAGCATTTACGCGTTTCTATGAATTGCCCTAATAGTTAATAAAAACTTGAAATAAAGCAAATGATAGCAATAGTGTTGTAGAATTAAAAACTATGTTTTTTTTTATATAAAATGGGGGGTGTATCAGAGCAATTTTCACTGTAAAAACACAAGGCCATAAGGTGTTTTGAAAAATTTTCAGGTAACATGCTCCGCCTATTATCCCGCATCATAGCTTTGAAGCAGCTAAAGCTTCGCTCCACATCAGCTGAAACTAGCGGAGCCCATTTTATTGCGGAAATATCTGCAACAACATTACTTGGTAGATTCGCAAATTTTCCAACTGTAACTCTGTTGATAGATTTTATAGTTTCTAGGCCATCATTTTTCGAAAAAAACGGTCGTATATTTTGAAAAAAATTTTGTCTGCAATATCTCCCTTTGCTTGTTTGAGTTCCTTTTCAAATGACTCTATGATTTGTAAGGAATAATCGATCGGCACACCTAAACATAAAATTTCGTCTTAGAAAAATGCTTTCTTCAAAATAGTATTAACGTTACCTCTTTTCTGCAAATTTGTTAAAATACCACCATTTGGACGAACAATTAAGGCAAAATTTGTTAAAATGTACGCAAGTTGTGAAGGAATCCTTTTATTTTTTAGTATTTGTTTGGTTAACCCTTTCCCTGCATTTGTACAATATATTGTACATTTAATTTTTTGTAACATTGGAAGCGTGCTACTAAAAATCTTATCAATATTTTTGAAAACAAATTAAACTTTATGAAGTTGTGGAATGTTCCGAATAGTTACCGTAAATTTCAAAATCGAAAACGTTTCAAAAATATTTTTAGCATTTAATTTAAAAATAGACCATTTTATGAAATTCCAGTGACACGCAAGTTGTGGTAATTTACTGTACAAAAAATACGTGAAAGTCAAGTAAAATCGCTAACAAAAGCACATAGTATGGAAATATAAAAAGCATTTCATCATATAAAAATGCTAAAATTAAACTATCATGATTTAAAATATTTTTTTCCGAGTGGTGAAAAAAATGTACAATATATTGTACATTTACACTGAAAGGTTGTAAGTGTTTTGTTCAATATATTGTACAAACGTCCGCTAAGGTTGCGGATGAACAGGCAATTAGGGTGGTTTTTGCCGTGGTTTTTGAAGAGCTTGTGCGCTTTTGTTGCAGTAAAGGGTAGGATTTTGATTTCTTGATCTACTGAAGGCAGAAAAACCGGGATGGTTTATTACAACGGGTCATTTGTCTTTTATATTGTAATTGTATCTGAAATTTTTCAAAATTTCTTTATATAATTCTCTTCTCATGGAGAAAATTTAAAATATTTTAATGCAAATCTTAACTAAATATACTTAAAAAGATATGAAATATTCATTCCAACATATCTGCAGTGAAATCAATTATCCTGTACATACATAAGTTCATTCTCAATGAAATAAAAGTTGTATTCTGTAAAACTTAGTGAAATATTTATTGAGTTTTCTTGAGTACTTTTACTCCTTTGCGGACTTTTGTACAATATATTGCACAAATTTCAGGTAGCCCTAATAGCTACCCAAAACAACTTTTAATATTTATTTTTTTACTTTTGGTATTATGAGGCTCTATGAACCTTGTAATTAAGAGGAAAAATTTTTATTTTCATCAGGGACGGATTTGACCGGAAAGGGTTAATGTTACGGAAACTGCTTCATCATCCAATTCTTGTACAAATGGTTTTATATCCTCAAAATGTTGTGCATAATAAATTGCAGCTTCCAACCAGGTTCCCCATCGGGTTAATACCTGTTAAAAAATGGACAAGTCAAAGATAAGAATAATGTGTTTTAAAATAAAAATGAATCTTACAGGTATTGGTGGTAAAGCTATTTCCGGATGTTTGTACTTGAAGAGTGAAATTCGAGACGCGCTTTGAAGAAACATTTTCATTGCATTTGATATCAATGCATCAACATCAGGAAATTCGCAACGTATTTGGTCACAAACTCTGTGTACGCCGTGTGCTATGCAAGTGATGTGGATTAATTTCGGATAGAGAAGTTTCAAAGCTTTCCCGCATTTCTTCATATAGGCGGCAGCATCCGTTACTAAAACCAAGACCTTTTCTCGCTGTACCGACTCGGGCCATAGAGTCCTTATAGCATTATCAAAAACAGTTGCTATGTTTGAAGCGTTGACTTTGTCTATCACTTCACATAATATTAAAAAGCCTCGAGAATTTTCCTGTCGCGAACACATTTTTGCCATATTTTGTAACAAATGTTTCAAGTTTATTTGCTTCTGAGGACGAAAATTTTGGCATTTTGGCACTAGCGTAAAACACGCAAACGTTTTAGTCGAATGTCTTTATACTCAAGAACTGATTGGCGTGAAAGAATCAACTATCGCTATTATTTTTCTCCTTCACGAATAGGTTGTCAAAATTATTTCCCATTGTTGCATTAGAAAGAAATAACATGCGTTGACTGGGCATCTGCATTAGCAACGATCCATTGCATATATGGCAAACGATTGCATATATGGCAAACGATTGCATATATGGCACTAAATAAAAAGGCACAAAAAGGCAAAAAACTTAAAAATAGGCAAAAGAGATAAAATAGGCAAGAAAAAGGCAAAATAAAAAAAGGATATTCAGGATCATACTAGCTGAATTCGTGCTCATATGCCATTAGTTTTAACATAGAGCTAAGCAAATAGAATAGGCAAATGCCACAGAATCCGGGCCCTGGTTATTACCTACCACATAATGCTGTGTCCAAAAGATTTCGAGTAGTGTTTGATGCCAATTGCCCCACTAGCAATGGCAAATCTATCAATGATTTGCAGTTACCAGGCCCAAACTTTCAAGAGCATTTATCCGTGATTATAATGAGATTTAGATTTCATCGAATTGTTTTTGCTACCGATGTGCGAAAAATGTTCCGGAAATTTAGGTTGCATGAAGCTGATTTGATTTATCAAAAGATTTTTTTTTGAGATTTGGGGCGAATGGACCATTGTGCGAATATGTGTTACTCACAGTAACATGTGGGATGAAATCGAGCCCATTCCTAGCAATGAGATGTATGCTAGAATTGGCAAATACTTATAAGGATGTATACCCGTTATCATCAAGAGCGACCGAATTTGAGCGATACATGGATGACTATTTTTCGGGTGCAGACAACGAAGAAGAAATATGGCGACTATATGGGGAGTTACGAGAAATGTTAACGAAGGCTGGATTGCAATTGGGGAAATGGAAAACAAACTGTCCAAAACTTATAGAGCGAATAAAAAGCGAGGCAGTTGACTATTCCGAAACAGTTGATTTGAGTGATGAATTCACTTCCATATTATGGTTGAAATGGCTCCCATCCAGCGATTGTTTTGTATTCACTACGGGTTGTGGTGAGCGAGGTAGCGAAATTATACGATCCTAGAGGGTACCTAAGTCCAGTGATCGTTATAGCGAAATTGTTTATTCAACAATTATGGGCCGGGAAATTGGCTTGGGATGAACCACTGAGCGAACAAAATGTACGAATTTGGAGGGACTTTCGAAACCAAATGATTTCATTGAATGAATTGAAAATCAATCGATGGCTAAAAACAACAGCCACAAAGCAAATTGAATTGATAGGATTTGCAGATGCTTCGACAAAGGCATATGAAACCACGATTTATGAACGATCGTTTGACAAAACTGATTTTTTTTGTAATCTACTCGCAACCAAATCAAGAGTAGCACCCGTGAAAGAAATCAGCATACCTCGATTAGAACTTTGTGCTGCGGAATTATTAGCGAATCTAATTACCGAAGTGCGAAAGAGATGTGGTTTAGAATTTGTGCGATACTTTTTGTTCACGACTCAATGATCACTTTGCAATTGATCAGAAAAGAATCATCGAATTTCAAACCTTTTGTGGCCAACCTCATTTCGAACAACCAAAGTGTGACTGACATGGATTCTTGGCATCACGTACCTAGTGACAGGAACCCAGCTGATTTATTATCAGGTGGTTTTAGTGTTGCTAAACTGCTAAACAGGAACCTCTGGTGGCATGGCCCAGATTTCTTGAGCGAAAATTATGATAAGTGGCCAAATGTATCTCCCCCCGATGTATCTCCTCCAATAAGAGAAAAGCAATTTTTATTGAGTCGTGGCGAATACAAAGCTTCAGTGCTTTGTGCGAAAGTCAGCCTGGAGCGAACAAATTGGTTAAATGAAAATGGCCATTCATTGATTGAACTGTATTCAACACTGGGTAAAGTGGTGAGAGTTACAGCATATACCAGAAGTTAGTTGTTGAGAAAAAGAGCAAAACTTGAGCGAAGTGGAATTGGATTTAGCGAAGAAGAATTGATTGTGGCACTTGATTATTGGATCAAGTACACACAATGGAAATATTTCGGCAAGGAAATACTAGCGATTAGAGCGAGTGGTAACGTAGATTCGAAAAGCGACTTGATTAAATTGAGACTGGTATTGGATTCGAATGGCATTCTTCGCGTTTGGGGAAGGATCGAAAATGCTTTCATAACGGAAGATGAACGACATCCGATTATTATCCCGGCCCATAGCCACTTTACGCGACTGTTGATGCATGATGCACATTTCAAAACAAAACATGTTAATATTCAAATTATGTTGCATTATAATAATAATAATAATAATAATAATAATAATAATAGATTGGCCCTTACACATATGTTAGTGTTTGGCCGAGCTTCTCCTCCGATTAGTGGCGCGCGTCTTGATGTTGTCACACAAAGCGGAGGGACCTACAATTTTATGCCGACTCCGAACGGCGATTGTATTTTTTATGAGAAGCTGTTTTTCATGGCAGAAATACACTCGGAGGTTTGCCATTGCCTGCCGAGGGACGACCGCTGTTAAGAAAAAACCTTTTTTCTATATTTCTTTGCGATGTTGCTTTGACCAGGGTTTGAACCCAGGCGTTGCGGAGTGGAAGCGCGCACTGAAGGTAATAAAGTCATGTGTGCGATGTTTGCGATACACACAAATGGATCGCCAACAATTGATGGCAGATTTGCCAAAGGAGCGATTGAGCATAGCCCCACCATTCACATATTGTGGTGTGGATCATTTTGGGCCGATTAAATTGAAACGATATGAAGGGCGATGTAACACTATCGTCCAAGGATATGTTGCACTGGTCGTCTGTATGACGACGAAAATGCTTCATTTGGAATGTTGTACGGATCTCACGACTGGGAAATTTATTTGGGCGTTAATTCGTTTCTCGTCGATCTACGGTACACCCGTAAAAATGTGGAGCGATAATGGGCAAACGTTTGTTGGGGCGAAAAGGGAGCTGAACCAAATTTTGAAATCTTGGCAAACGACTGAAATGCGCGATCACTTGACACAAAATAACATGCAGTGGCAATTCATCACACCTCGAGCGCCGAATCAAGGAGGTTTGTGGGAAGCTGCAGTTAAATCGACGAAATATCATGTGCAAAGAATTACGGGGAACCAGTCTTTTACGTATGAGCGCTATCAAACTATGTTAGCCGGTGTCACTGCCGTGCTGAATAGTCGGCCGCTGGTCCCTCTTTCAGACGCCCCGTTTGACTTAAATTATCTATCGCCGGCACATGCGCATACAGGCAAGCGAATGGTGCAACCACTGACCAGGAATGTGAGTGACATGTTATTGAGCGAAATTAAACGGAAAAGAGTGAATGATAAATTCAAACTGGTTTTCTGGAATTCCTTTCGGAAGGATTACTTGTCGAGCTTACAGAGCCGATATCGCTGGAATACTGAAGAAGGGAATCTTCGGGTTGGTGATTTCGTCATTCTCAAGGAAGACAATTTGCCCCCAGAACATTGGAGTGTTGCGCGAATAACAGAAGTATTCCCTGGAACCGATAATATTTTGCGAAATGTGCGATTGAGAACTGCGCGTACGGAGCTATTCCGACCTGTGCGAAATCTAGTAAAGCTGCCAATAAATGAAGAGGATCATCAGACGAAAGAAATACAGTCCACATGCGAAGTGGAACCAGTTGATTGCAAATGAAAACCTGATTAGTTCTAAGAAGCGAATTGTACCTAGAATTAGGAATGAATTGTGAATTTTTCTTATATTTTTTCAATTTTGAGTTCTCTAATTTTGTATTATATTCAGCACCCTGTGCAGCGGGGGGAGTTATGTATAAGTTATATGCGACTATGAACTGTTCTATAGTAGCGCTCAGTGCTACTATTGCTCAGCCGCTAATATGCAAAACACACTTATTGTACTTGGACACGCTGTCCATCGTTCGATTAGTTCAATAAATTGGCATTGTTGTGCGAACCGTAATGGAATGAAGACGTCTTTTTATTGTGCTTGTAGCAGAAAGAAAGGGGGTTTAATCACTTTTACAACGACATCAGTCAAAAATTGTTTGAAATATAAGGAATTTAATTTTTCGAAGACCTGAACTTTGACCCCTTATAGCACCTATAATATAAGTTTGCACAAAAAAAGTTATATACCATTTAAATAGGAGCATAAGGAGGACTACGTCCTTAGTTTTAGGTTTTTATGCAATAATTAAATATAATTTTTTACCAAAGGTACTATTTCGAACTTCGAAGGCCCATATCTCGATTTCGGAAGCTAACTTCGAAAATCGGAGAAATAACTTTTTTACCTATAACTCAATCTCTTAAAAAAATTGGTTTGGTCCAATACCCAGAAAAAATAGTTGATTTTGCCGTACAGTGTTATTAATATTAAATTTGACGGCCGCTGTAATGTAGTGGTAAGCCGTGCGCGCTTCTACTCCGCAGCGGTTGGGATAAGCCCTGGTGAAAGCAATATCGCAAAAAAATGTACTTAGATAAAAAAGGTGTTTTTCGTAACAGCGGTCGCCCCTCGGCAGGCAATGGGAAACCCCCGAATATATTTCTGCCATGAAAAACAGCTTCTCATAAAAATACAATCGCCGTTCCGAGTCGGCGTAAAACTGCAGGTTCCACTTTCTGGCCCAACGTTTCGCTAAAACATTTTTAGCATCTTCAGGGGAAATCCAGCTTTATTAAATCTGCCATAAACCATAAAATAGAAAAGCAAATTGTAATCAAAAAATAATAAATATAGCATACAAACATACATAAAGGTACGGTACATATAGCATATATATGGAATTAAAAATGATAGGAAAACAACAATTTGAGGACAAAAAACTAACAATATTTTAGCACTTTGCTTAACACCTAAATACAAAATATCTGTACCATCTTTTGTGGTAGCTAAGTCAATACTAGAAATTTAATTTATAATCATAACAAACAAATGAGATTTTGTATTTTATGGTTTCTGGCAGATATAATAAATCTGGATTGCCCCTGAAGATGCTAAAAATGTTTTAGCGAAACGTTGGGCCAGAAAGTGGAATAATGTAGTTTTATTCGCACAGAAAACGTAGATCAGACTAGCCTGGTAACATAAAATTTAATAAATTACGAAGTGATCGGACAATAAAATAGTTTATTAATATTAAACAATTATAAAATATATAGTCAAAATTTGTCAATAGTGAGTATCGCATAGTCATGATAGGCACTATATTTTATTAGAAATTCGATACGATACTAGGGTTCTGGTACTCGATCATTGTGAATCTATCGAGTAAAAAATATCGGTATCGAATTGGAAAAGTTTCAATATGGTGTCGTATCGAAATTCGTGTCCGTAGTCGTTGCTCAGACAACAACGAAGCAACATAGGCGGGGCTCCGTTGGTTATTTTCTTATGCGATACATATGTACGATTAAAGATTACCTTAAAAAATACTTTATTGGGCTGTCCAGGATAATGGTCTTGGATTTACATTTGGAATTGCATTTGCAAATTTCATGCTTGCTACCATGGCAACTGTTTTCATTTTATTGTTGTGAGTTTACAAATGCGCCGAAATATGCAAATGCAAGATCATATGCATGAGATCCTAAACAGCCTTCAAGATTTCAAATGCTTTTGCTGAAAAGCAAAGCCTCTTGTGTCACTTCTCCAATAAATGAGAGCAGGAATATAATGTCAAAAGGCATTATAATATTTTCTAGTGTTAGGCTGTATCGATACCAGAAGTATTCAGAACTCGATTCTCAAAAGGATCGACAGCACCCGATTTTTAAAAGAATCGATACTGAGTAGTCCAACGTACTCAGTACTCAGAAAATAACTCGAAAGTACTCAGAATCTTAAAGGAATCAAAAGTACTAAGTACTCGCAAAAGAACTCGAAAGTACCCAGAACTTAAAAGAACTCCAAAGTACTCAGTACTTAAAAAATCCGGGTTCAAATCATCACTTTGATACATGTACTCAGGATACTTAAAAGTACTGAATAGATACTTAAAAGTACTGAGTTTTATTTACATTAAGCGGTATTTAGAAATTTTTTTTCACTTTTATATAAACTTATTTTGATGAAAAGAAAAATACTGATAAAAATAAAATATTTCAACAAACAACAAAAAATATAATCGGTAATCGCACGAGGCTATTGCCGGAAAAATTTAAAATCCACTTAGTGGCATTGTGGTACTATGATAGACGGCCGAGTAATCATAGCCAACTTATGTACAGTAGACTGCATTACTCCCCATAAAGACTGGTTTAAGAAAAATTTAAATAACTCAGCCAAAACTTTACCAATTTAGACTTATGAGGTATCATTGGTAAGGTATTTTCTCACCCTTTTAATTTCTTTGCGAATAAGCTCATTCAAAGTATGAAAGAGGAAGGTAAGATAAACGAGTATTATTCCATGTTGAATTAAGATGTGTTGGTATTAAATGAAGAAAAAATTGGGACGTGAATAAGTTTTTTTTTTAAGAAATAAAAAGGGTGAACAAATACTTTCCACTGATACCTCATAAGAACACCTAAAAGTTTTTAAACGTAATTTAGCATGAACTTTTTGGTTTTCTTGAGAATTGTAGACTAGCTTTACAAAATAAAGTCATTATTTCATTAGAAATCGATAACGATAAGTTTTGAATTGGGGAGAGGGCAATGTCATCGTAGAAGACCTCTTAGTTTTTCCTATTGGTATTTGTAATATCTATACCAACTTTCAAATTTCTACTGTATCCAATACAGGCTGCTCATTGACCTTGAAATGCGCTTCTGAATCCCTTCGAGACTGACAAAAATATTTATAATTTTAATAAAAAGCTAATGTTGCCATGACAACTGAAACTTATAATATTTTTTCAGCTAATTTAAATTTGGAATGGTCTTAGGTTGCTTAACTAGTTGTTTGGTTAATACTTATATGGACAATATACTTCTAGAGTAAAATATAAGAATTTCATGAGCATTCTTACAATTTATACTTATTTAGAAACGTAAAGTTTAGTGCTAGCACCTCTTTCGGCAAGAAGAAAAATTTTGGAAGATGCCCAAACCCTAACTCGGAAACATCTCTTTGAATCGCTCTAATGTACATACATCACAAGCTTTCGTACATTCGTTACTTTTACCCCATACGATTCGTTTGTACACCACTGTAACTCAAGGTTTATATACGTACTAAGAGTGCCAGTTATTGTCGAAATTCGACCGTTCTTCTAGCTCTCTAAGACCCTTGGAAAGGTTTCTACCTTAGCACGTCGTTTAACTTATAATGTACAAATTACGTAAATTTCGACAACTCAATAAACATTGATGAACATGAATAATTCTACACGTTGCGATAACTCAATAAACATGGATAAGTCGATAAATTTCGATAACTATACACTTTGATGATTCGATAAATTTCGCTAACTTGATAATTTTCGTTAACAGAATTTGTTTCAATAAATCGAAGCGCTTTCTCAGTCCTTTAATAGCTGCGCTGAGAAAGCGCTCAATAAAAAATAAGTGAGTATAACGACAAGCTAGTTATTATAACGTTATAAGCTTAAGGTGAATTTTTTTTTTTTTTTACCTTTATCCCTACCTACTTACATATACTCTTTTCGTCATAATTACATTTATCGTAATCAGTTTTCCTTTATCTTAATTTTTATACTTTTCTTTATCCTGATATTTATCTTTTTTATATTTCATATACATGCATACATACTCCTCTCTGTCCTTAGAAAAGTAAAGTGTTTAAATTTACCTTGGTCTTCCTCTTTGTTTTTATCTTTCATATCTTTGATTTTATCCTTTTCGTTATCTATTCACGTAGATGAGGTGAGGTGCGATGACGTGATAAGATGTATATTTTATGTGTTGTGATGGGATGTGATGTGATAGGATGGCATGTCGTGTCGTATGATGTCATACATTGAGGTGTCATATCATGTGATGTCACGCCATGTAATGCCATGTCATGTCATACGATGTCATATCATATGATGTCAAGTCATGAGATTTTATATCATGTGATGTCATGCCAAATAATATGATATTACATACGATGTCATGCTACGTGATATCGTGTGATGTGATATCATATTATATGATGCAATATCATGTGATTTCACATCATATCATGTGATTTAATGTGATGTGATATCATGTAATGTGATCACATTCCATGTTCCGATTATTATATCGATAACCTTGTCGATAACTGTGTCGATAAAAATACCGATAACAATATCCATAAACATATAGAAAAATATAACGATTGCAAAATCGATTTATTCATCGATAAATATCACAGTGATCAGTATAGATTATTATACATATCGATAACAATATCAATTACTAAATCGATAACAAAATCAATTATTTAATCGATTATTATACCGATAATAATATCGTTAACAATATAAAGTTTCATATCGATAACAATATCAGGTTTTAAATCGTTAACAATATCGATCTTCATCCTCATCCTTTTCTCCATATTTATCTTTATTTTTGCAATTTACCTTGATCTTCGTTTTTGCCTGTATTTCTAGGCATCTTAGTTTTTGTTTTTATTCTCAAACCGCTAAACCGCTGAGAGTCATTTCCATGTGCATTATTCCCCTTGAATTTGACAATTTCCCAACCAACCAACTGCCGCTAAAAAAGTTACACTTCATAAATTCAAGAAATTTTCTTATCCTTTCAGTTACCCTAATTCTTATGTATTTGTCATTGTCTCCATTTCCGACTTTATCTTCACTTTTGCCTTCTTTTTTTACTTCATCGTTATCATTTATTTCTTCATCTTTTATCTTTATTTCAAAGCTTAATTTCAAATGCGAAGTGAAACAACATGCGAAACATGTCAAATTGAACATGTTGCAGCAACATCTATACAAAAATACGGAAATGTTTAAACGACGGTTTCGGCCTTAATTTTGAACCATAAAAACTCTGCAATTCTACGGAAAAATGCCTTTCCAATGGTGTTCTTGGTTTTGAAATCGGTTTGGTAGAATCGCTAAACGAAGGCGGACAAAATTTATGTTAGCGTATTAATATATAGATATGTAAGGTATGCGCAGGTTTTTTATTCCTTTTTCGCAAAATTGAGCGACAACAACACCGTAAACAACAAGCAGCGGAAACTTCAAGCAACGTAAAAAACGTAAAATTGAAGTGAAGTGAAGCGATCTCGAAGCAATTGTAATCGACAGCTTATTCAAAAATACATTTACAGTTAATTTTAACCAAATGTTTGTCCATCGATTGATTTGACCTTTGTACGCCATAAAATAGCTGGTTATTACAAATGCAGAAGTTGTGTTATGAAATTTAAAATTTTTGTTTGTTTTAATGCAGCATTATAACGAATATCTCGGCCGCTGTAGTATAGTGATAAGCAGTGCGCGCTTCCACTCCGCAGCCTTGGTCAAAGCAACATCGAAACAAAATTTAGAAAAAAAAGTTTGTCTTAACAGCGGTCGTCCCTCGGCAGGCAATGGCAAACCTCCGAG
>NW_016157160.1:46195-75085 GCF_001687245.7 Rhagoletis zephyria | reverse complement strand
ATGATATATTACAATATAAATATTAAATTAAAGAGGTTTAAGAAAGATACCTGCGGGAGATATTTTTGAGTAGAATTGTCACCTCTTTGAAAATTTAAACTCAGTTAAATTGATTAAACAAATGAAATATTGCAATGTGGGTATCAAACTAAAGAGTTTTTAAGAGACCCACGGTCGAAAATATGTATGAGGATGGTTGCCACCTGTTTGAAAATTTAACTCAATTAAATTGGTAAAAGAAATGAAATGTTACAATATGGGTACCAAACTAAAGGCATTAAAGAAATCTTGATTTGGAAATATTTTCAATAAGAGTATGCCCTACCTAAAAGTAAAGACTGCAAATATTGGAACTAAATGAAATATTACATAATTGGTTCCAAACGAAAAGTGTTAGGGAAAGCTTGACTAGAGATTTTTTTAATGTTTCCACCTATCCAAAAGCCGAACAGTTTAAATGAAGAAAGAATAAACAAAATCTTATCAAACGAAGTGATCGACGAAGAGTTGGTATACAAATTTCGCAATGAAAAAAAAGTAATAAAAAACTACTGATACAAATGAAAAAATAATAAAAACCATACCTAACGAAAAAATAAAAATATCCCATGAAAGCGGTTTAAACAATCCTTAATGAAAACTTAAAACTGTTGTGACCATTCCCTAACATTATAAAATAGTTAAACAATTTCACTTGGGGTCGCCATAGCCTACTACGTACTATATTGCGAGTAAAGAGAATGTGCCTACTTTAGCGTTAAGTTTTTCCAACTTTCGAATATCTAAGAATCTACGTTAGTGAAATACATCTACCAAACAATACCCACATTTTCCAGAAATTTGTTTGCTAAATAAGATGAGCTGCTGCGGGTTTTTAGAAAAATTTTTCCGAAAATCAGCGAGACCAATTTGAATAACGTTGGATAATATTATGAAGAAAATGATTATTATTATTGTTCCGTTCTCCTATTATATGCCTAATCAAACATTCACAAATTGAAGCGTGAGCAGAAGGGCATTTATGATCGCATATTGCAAATGTTAACTGCAGAACTGAACCACTCACGAACAATTTTTTACAAGGGCGTGTAATTTCTGGCATATGTCAATGACATCGACATCATCGGTAACACAAACCTCGAAGTCTTTCCTGGCATTTCCAAGTTGGATAACGAAGCAAAGCGATCGAGTTTGGTGACCAACGAGGACAAGACGAAGTATCTCCTGTCATCAAACAAGGAGTCAGAGCATTCGCGCCTTGGCACATACGTCACTGTTGCCAGTTGTAATTTCGAGAAAGTCGCCAATTTCGTTTAGTTAGGAACCAGCATAAGACCGACAATAATGTCGGCATAGAAATCCAATGCCGAATTACTGTAGCGAACAAGTGCTACTTTGGACTGAGTAGGCAATTCGGGAGTAAAGTTCTCTCTCGACGTACAAAACCCACACTCTATAAGTCACTCATCACGCCCACGCAGACGATGGAACGATGAGCTGTATAATCTTTACAGCGGCTCCGTTGGCTTTGACATGTCGTTCGAATGGGAACAGCGTTCCAGGACTAAAAGTATTCGACTCGCAATCCGCTGGTGGTAGCAGAGGAAGAGGGAGGTTCCCACTGCAATGGAAAGACCAAGTGGAGAAGGACTTGGCTTCACGTGGCATTTCCAATTGGCGTAAGTTGGCACAGAGAGAAGCGACTGGCGTGCTTTTTCGAACTCGGCTAAAATCGGTTATTCGGTTATAGCGCCAAATAAGAAGATGCAAATGATAAATAACCTTCTTCTTGGATGAGCCAGGAGGAACTAGGAGAACACTCCTTACAAGATTGTAGCAACGGTTCGATGAAAAACTACATAGCCGTATCTCTCGCTTCATCTGGAACATCGATCGGTGGCAGATTTGCGTAGAAATGTTCAACCATTCGGGAATGCATTGGTATTGCTCGCAGGAGATTTTACGTAAATATTGCCTGTAATTTCTCGACTGACACCAGCGGAAGAGATAAATGCTTGCCTGAAATATTCAACATTGTGGCAAGACGAACATACATACATTGCAGTTCACTACGAATATGCGTGTGCAACTACAGAGCGATTAATCAGCCCAGGTATTAACGCGACAACTACCGAACATAGGGAACGGAAAGCTGCCAGTCAATGAGAGATTAGGACCAATTTTATTGCCTCATAATTTTTGTAACTTAGAAACATCGAAAAGAGAACTGAACGAAAGAATTTTTCCGGATATTCAAATTAATTATAGGAATCACGATTGGTTCAGTGAACGAGCTATTCTTGCCGCGAAGAATAATGTTTATCAATCCAGCATTCAAAGTGATGAAATAATATGTGTATATATATGTAGATAAACACCGTTGTGGAAATAAATGAAGCAGTTAATTATCCAACGGAATATTTGAACTCGATTGATCGTTCAGGGATTACCTAACATCAAAGAACGTAGATAACAAAAAGGGACAACTCGTTATAATTGTAGCGAATGTGCGCAACAGGGGCGTGCCTTCTCTTTTGCCCTAGTGCGTTTTTTGATTGGATGAAAAGAGAAGGCATCCGGAAATTGGAAATAGGTGTGGCAATTATCACGTTGCGGAATATTAATCCGACCGATACACGACTTCGATTTAAATTATTGCAATTTCCAATTCGATTGGGATTCGGAATCACAATCAATAATGCTCAGGGTCAACCTTTGGAAAAGTATGGTTTAGATTTAGATGCGGGCTGGTTCTCAGATGTTGCGTGTTTCCGTGTCGGCAAACCAGATGTCATTGATATCTACGCAGAGAATTGAAAAACGACAAATATTGTGTGCACACAAGTACTTATTACAAAATCAAACTCATATGAAACGTATGATTTGTTTCGTTAATAATTTATCATCCATGTAACAGGAATAAGCCACAGCAAAGCGTGGCAGGGTACAGCTAGTTTAAAAATAATAATCTAAAACACTTGTAAATTTGTAATGCACTAATTTTACTCAACTTCGGTGTAAAAAAAATGCATAACTCAAATTATTGTAGAGTGCACCCCATAATACTATACTTAAATATTGCATTGTGATTTTTTTCAATTTTTTTTTGAGATGGCATATTTTCAAAAACTAATTTTCTTATCAAACAATTTGTGTGAAAAATTTTTCAAGAAAAAAAGTTTTTAAAATATTTCTTTTCATAGAGAATTTCGATGTGGGTATGTGTGATTTTTTTTTAATTTTTTCCTCGCGCCGTTCTCGAGATATTTGGAAAACTACTAAATCGATTTGGTTTTGTTTTTGTGCTGTAAAGTTTTTAAAAATTTATTAATCAAGCTCAAATTTCATATTTATTTATTATTTATGTTTATGCATCAACCCCTAAATTTTTAAACAAATCAAACACATGAAGTGTGAACCCCGTCCGTTTTGGTATGGGACGGCCCCATATATATATAAGCAATTAAATACATTAACAATTAAAAATTCACAGATAAAATATTTAATAATTTAAAATATTAAAAAATTAGAAAAAATAAACATAGATAACCATAATTTAGTTTGCGAGAGTCGATAACTACGTTTTCTAGAAATTTTAATTAGGGAAATACTGAAGTATAAGTTTCTTGAAGTTGCCTCTAGACCACTGATGGGCAGTGTTGCCATTTTAGCCGTTTTCCGGCTAGATTTAGCTGGTTGCGATAGCAAACAGCCGGAGAAATTTCGATTTAGCCGGCAGCCGTTTTGCAGAAAAAATTTAGCCGAGTTTTTAGCCGATTTTGCTATTTGCCTTATTTTCTTAAATTTCAAATATGTATATATGTTTCCATTTTTGACTAAGCGTCCCAAAATCTGTTAGACTACTAGCCTTATCGTGGAGAAAATTTTCATGTCAGGCAGGGTTGTATGAAATTGGGCTGATTTCGCTTATTTTTATTTTAAACGAAGAAGGGATTTTCTTCATAAAATATTTGTTATAAATGTCTTAATTTTAAGTGTGAAGTTTTATTCGCAAACTTAGAAAATAAGAAATTATTTCACTGTTAACACACTCAAGATGCAAATTTGCAAATTCGCACATTTGCAAGTTTTTCTACCAGCTAGTGTCCACGGTTGCATTTCAAACAAAAGAAATTTGTATAGAATTTTAAAATTCCTCAGAGGGGCAAAAAACAGGATCTACGTGTATATATCTTGTCATTCCGACTTTCTTCAACATACGTTTCAATTTCTTTGTCGGGTTTTCTATATCGACTCTGGTTGAGATTGCATTCCGATTAAGAATACAGTTTTTTTTTTGCCGAGTACCTTTCAAATCATTGGAATTAACTAAATTAATTAAGTAAACAAGTATTAACTTACATTTTTCATTTTAAAATCGCTCCAGTTTGTAAATTTTTAAATTTAACGAACTTGTTTATTCAAATTATCGTCGACAAAAAATCCAACCATGTGCCATAATCATATGCTTTTCCTAATTGCAAATTCGTGCTGGCAAAACTTTTTCCGGCTCGAATTTGTAACTTCTCTCCAAGAAATAGTCTTTTTACTCGTGATTTACTTAAATAAGACATGTGAAATTTAGTTGAAACATTTTAGCCGTTTTTAGCCGGTTTTATTTGCAAATTTAGCCGGTTCGTCCAAAAAGTTCTGGCAACACTGCTGATGGGCACTGTCTTTCCCGCGGGCAAAGCTCCTTTGAGCTTCCTATACATTTTGTATAGGCGCGTGCAAAGTAAAAGCTCTCTCTGCTCATCACTGCACTAGGTCATGACTTCCTTAGCGTCTGAGGAAAGAGTTCCAAAGTCCGAAAAACAGTCGGGACGAGCATAAGTAATTGAACCTGGACAAGATTAGAGTTAAAAAGCGAGAGCATTTAGAAAATATGAGTTTTTCATATAGGTATTCCGGTTTCGCATGAGCAATTAGCTGAAAAATAAAGATGCGGTTCCTGGCATTTCAGAAATATTGTATGTCGCAGTCAAGTATCGAGTTTCTCAACAAAGAAAGATGGTCAAACATCTTCAGACCTTATACGTGTCTCGTGGCAAAATTAAAGCGACGTCCAACTTGTGACTAGAGGGAGAATCTAGCTTTCTATAAACTACCTCAGAATACGTAATAAGGGGAACTGTTAAACTCTGAACCAATTTTCACGGAAAGCTCAATTTTTTTCTTTAAATATACGCACATATGACTTCCGCGCATTAAGATGAAGCAAGTTTTTCTTCGACCACTCAAAGATCGAGTGCAAATCCTCATTAAGTCTTCGACCAACCCTATTCTGTTGGATAAATACAGTTGAAAGTTAATATACGTTGATAAATATACTAAATAGTAGAGGGCCAAGAATAGAGCCTTGTGGCACGGCTGAAGAGATGGGGGCGAGTTCAGAGAGCTTATTACCAGACTTAACTTTTTGGAAACTACTACTTAAGTAGTCTTTAAGCAGCCTAACTGCGTTAAAACCAAAATAGATAGCTAATTTATTACACAACAATGTGTGATTAATTGAATCAAAGGCTTTGGAAAAATCGAGTAGGCAGAGCAAGAAAGGTGACTTTCATCGAAAGGTTGACGAATATCATCCAACACTTTTACAATTGCCGTTGAATAACTATGATGGGGCCTGAAACCAGATTAAAGTTGACTCAGCAGCTTATTGGTCTAAATAAAATCCATAACCTGTTGAGCTATAAGCCTTTCGAATACTTTGGATCGTCCCGGTAAAATGCTTATAGGCCTAAAATGACACGGGGAAGGGGCACCCGGTTTTTTAGCTATAGGTGTAACAGTGGCTACTTTCCATGGGGCAGGGAAAGGTGAGGTAGTAAAGCACTGATTAATTGTGTGCGTAACACAACAGTGTTCGCCCATCGGTTGAAATTCAACCGCTAAAATTAAGCAGAGTTGACGTGAGGTGAGCTGAGTTGAGTTCAGTTGAGTTGAGTTGAGTTTAGTTCAGTTCAGTTGCGTTGAGATGACTTCAATGGAAAAGAGTTGTGCTTAGCACTTAGCATAACATAACATAGCGTAACATAACATAGCATAACATAAAATAGCACAACATAACTAACACAAAATAAAAAATCATAACATAACATAACATAAAATGGCATAAGATAACATAACATAACAAAGCAACTCATAACATAAAATAACATAACATATCATAACTTATCTCATTCTTCAGTTTTATCCTCTTTAACTCTTTGGCGAATAATGAAACACCTTAGTCTTATGCCTGCAATTTAACCCTTATTTTTTATTTTAATTCAGGTATTAAAAGTGGGAAAGAAATTGGCAGTATTGGATCCGGTTCGCCCAGTGAGGTATTCTGCGCTGTTCCAGGACGACTTAGCCTTCTTTCCAGCACGTCCAAATACAAAGTTACAATTGCCGAGGTGCAAAGGAGGTTATCTCCGCCCGAATGTTTAAACGCTTCTTTACTAGGCGGAGTCCTTCGAAGGTTAGCAATGTTATCCATTATTTCCAATACGCGTATGCATTTTTCTTTTTTAACTCACCACAGAGCCAAGAGTAAGAATGGCGGGCGACTTCTAAGGGAAAAACTTGAAAAAATTGGCTTGAACTTACCTGCTGGAAGACGAAAGGCTGCTAATGTTACATTGCTCACATCTTTAGTGGAAGGAGAAGCTACTCACCTGGCAAAAGATTTCCATTTCGTCTGCGAAACTGAGTTTCCAGCACGTCAGCTTGCCGAGTATGTTATAAGACATCAAACAGAACCCCAAGATTCTTATCGACGAAAAGAACTTCTTATTCATTCGCAACAGGTAAGTCTGTGTATAAATATAAGATTAGACATTTCTTGTATTAGGTTTATTGTTGAAAATACTTCATATAGTTTAGTTACGTCAACTAAATGTGCTTTTCTCAACACGTGATTTGGTTATTGTTACATTATTTGGTTATGCATATTTACCAAATCATTTGTTGAGAGAAACCATCGAAAAGTTGTAGTTGTCATGATATCGCTTTTACATCTGAGAGAGTTTGTAAAGGAGACTCCAACAAAAGTTGTTTGCCTTCATACTCATAAATCAGAGTTTCAGATTAGACCGCCTTAAAATCAGAAAAAGGGTTCGGACCCTATGCTACGGAGAACTCTTTTGCAAACATTTTAAGCCTACTAACATAGTGCACACTCTAATTTTTTTTTACGCATATTAAGAGCGGGCGTGACTTTAAATTTGTTTCTTGAATTCTAACCACTTATTTTTAGAAATTTCACAGTTACACATAAAATGTTTAAAATTTGCTCTACAAACTGTTTGTTTAAATTTACGCATATAAAGCCTACTAGCGCAGCTATTGGATGTATTTTCGATATTATACGTGAAATTGTTTGTTTAAATTTACGCATATTCAGAGCCGTAACCAGTTTCCTCTCCTAATGTGTGCAATTTTACACGCCGTGTTAATAAAATTAACTATCTGTCTATTTACTTTTACATACCAAATTTAATGTTTACTATCAGTAGAAAATGTATTTTTACGTTCAAAATATCTGCAATTTTAAACATTTAATGTCTATATTTATGTGTATATTTTAAACATCTTATGTGTATATTTATACATATTCTGGTTAAAAAATAAACACTTTTCAGCAGTATGTAGTTTTACATGCACTTTTTAAAGTGTAGACCTAGTTTTATATAACTTAAAATTTTCTTTCACATAAGACTTTTGAGTAAAGCTTTATAAAAACCTTTATTAATTTTTTTTGCCAAAAATCTATTAGAAAACAGCGTTTAACATTCTTTAGTGCATTTATTACACACGTATGCGAAATCACACACGATTAAGTGATATGATAGGCTCAAAACTGGTTTGATAAAACACAAAGCTTTGCAAATGCGTTTGATAAGGAGGCTATTTTGATATTGTAATTAGGGATGTTAATTTTTCAGCTTTTTCCGATCCCAGATTTTCAGGATGTCATTATCAAAATCCCGGGATCGCGGGATTTGGCCTGCGGATTTAGATATTCATTACTTTTTAACAACTTAAATCGAAAAAATTGCTTCTATATTGTTTGAGAAGCTCTCCTACCATAAAATAAATAAGAAATGAATGGGTTTGAAACCTACTTTTTTATTTAAAGTGGCGTTTTTATTTTTTCTATCTGACGCACAGTGTTTCGCCTATATGGAGTCAGATGGAAATAATAATTAACCTGCGCCGGTTTCGCTGAAACTTGACATGTGCTCTAACTTTACTTAGGAATGAGAAATTATGTAGTTTGGTAAAGATAGGATAATTGCCACGCCCTCCACTCTTGTGGACGGAAATATTAAAATTTATCCAATTCCGATAAAATTTAGTTTGTACTCTCTCTTTTATTATAAAACCGTAAATGTAAAATATGGGGAAGATTGGAGAACTATAGCGTCTACAACTCGCAAAAAATGTGGGCCCAGTCATTAAATGTGATGGAATTATGGTTAATTTTTGTTTTCTGCTTTCCAATCTCAGAAAAGCAAAGGCCACACTTTAAAATTATATAATTGTAAATATTCCCTTTTTTCCCCAATGTTTGCTGTGATTTTTTCATTGTTCGAAAATTTCTTTTCGCGAAATTTTGCAAAAACAAGCTGAAAATCGAAAATTACATATATTTGCAAAGCTCCGCGAAATGATCCAATTATACATACATACATTCGAAAACTACATACAATTCTCTAAAACATGCGTCTAGTTTCAAGACCTGGCGAACCGGTACTATTTCTTTTTTTACTAATAATCTTACCGATGAATAGGTCAAAAATATACCAGAAAAAATTGAAAATATGTGAAATAAAAAAAAAAACAGATTTCGACAATATCCCTCTCCACTTTGAAAGTGTCCCAAAATAACAACCATTATTTAAGAGAAAAAATAACCTACAAAACAGAACAGGTGGTTTATTTTTTGTAAATGTGTGCTCCTCTCAGTGGAAAAGGATTATTTGAATATCTCTTTCCGTTGCTGTTGGACACGGACACTTATCGCTGGAAGAGAAAAAATAAGTGTTAGAGCGCGGTTACCCACGAACGTGTACGCAGGATATCATAGAAGTGCGTAGAAACATATCAAATCTGTGACTCTATATCATTTTCTTTATAACTACCTTTATTTTAATCTTTCTTCCTTTATCTTCATCTTTACTCATCCTGATCTTTTTCTTAATATTTATCTTTATCATTTGCTACATCTACATATTCGCTTTCACCTTTTCCCTTATTTCATTTCATTTCATTTCATTTATTAAGAAAAAAAGCATTAGTACAATAAGATCATAGATCTGTTATAGTACAAAACAGAGATTAAAAATACCAGTAAAATAAAATACATACAGATTACTTAAAACAAAAATAAAATAAAATATATATCACATTATACATATGTAGCAAAGATCAACACAGATGACAAGAGAAAGTTAAACATTTAGATAGCGAAACCCAGACTCACAGAAAATAAATAAATATTTGGTTCAGCGAAAGTACGTATCGCGTTTATTCGAGCTAATTTAGGGAAAATTAGTTTATTGTAGAGATAGCTAGGAGCATTATCTAGCAAAAGTCGACATAGAAATATACAATTCCTGGCTTTCCAATTCTCGGAGATTTCACAACCCAAAAACGCGACCTCCACCCAGAGATATGGTCATATTTCGCTAATCCAAATACGTAGCGTGTTATGTGGTTAAACATAACATCAATTTTATCGGCAGATTGAGAATTCAATTTGCTGTAGACAAGTACGGGTTAGCATATGATCGGTAACATTAACTGTAACGCAAGTTTTTTCCTAACGTCAACCGGAGTGTAGGCGGCACTCATTCTCAAATTTCTTAAAATGCTGTACACTTTGCTGACAACAGAGTTTACGTGATCGTCACATGCAGGCTAGAGTTAATAATAAAGCCAAGATTTGACACCTTTGACACAAATTTGAGACAACTACCGGCAATAAATAGTTGCGGAACATCTGAGTTGTTGTGCTTCTTAGAAATAGGTAGCACATATGATTTTTCACTATTAAGGCGGAGGTCATTTCTCAATCCCCAGGAAGAGCTGGATGCTAAGTCATTGTTAAACTTAAAACAAAGTTCATCTACATTCTCGAAATTTGCTGAAAGATAGAGGTGTACATCATCAGCATATGCATGCATGTCCACATGCTGGCAAATATAAAAAATGTCATTTATGAATAAACTAAACAATAACGGTCCCAATATTGAACCTTGTGGGACGCCAGCAAGTAGTGGTTTTAGCGTAGATGATTGAGAGCCGATTCTAAGCTGACCAACCAGATAACTCTGCATGAGTAGCACTGCAGAATTCCCAAACCCAAAATAATTTTTCAATTTCATGCGCAGAAGGTTATTTATGGTTCACAGAGTCAAAAGCTTTAGAAAAGTCAAGAAGGCATAACAGGGTTAACTCGTCTTGTCAAAAGGTATTCTTATATCATCTGAAATTTTTAGGATAGCCGTAGAGCAGCTATGCCTTGCTCTAAAACCAGACTGAAACGGAGATAGCAAATTAAATTCACTAATGTGCGCTTGAATTTGGTTGGATATTAATGACTCAAAGACTTTAGACAGTGCAGGTAAAATACTTATGGGACGAAAATCACAGGGACTACACGCAGACTTAATTTTAGCAATTGGTTGTACATTTGCAACTTTCCACATATCAGGGAAACACGAGGTAGTGATGCTATGGTTGATGACATGAGTCAGAGTAGGCAATATATGTGGCGCAATTATTTTAACAAACTTAATAGGTATGCTATCTTCCCCAATTGCGTTTGAGCGTATCCTGTTTATACATATTGCTACAGCAACTTCTGATACAGTATTAAATCCAAAGACTTTTTGGCCAGCAAATGTAGGAGGCAGAGGATAGGGTGCAGTGGGAATACTATCACAAGAGGAAGTGGTGGTACGACCTACAAATGCCTCGTTGAGGTCTTCAGGGCTGAGTAAGCAGTCAGGACTGTCACTGACATGTACACGCAAATTTTTTAAATTACGCCACAGAACATGGTTCGGAAGCACAGGATTCAACATTTTACTATAATACATACGCTTTTCGCGTTTTATTAAGGCAGTTGTCTCATTCCTCACAAGTTTATAAGCACACCAATTTAAGTCATTCCGGTTCTTCTTCCATACAGAGTATTGTTTGTGGCGTCTGACAATCATAGCGCGAACTTTTTTGGTGAACCAAGGACATGAGGTAGATCGGTTTTGAATGCTGCGAATTGGCACATGTGTTCTAAACAAATTTATAATGATGTCATTTAAAAAACGCAATTTCTCATTTACACGGCTAAGGGTCCAGCAATTAGACCAATTTATGGAGGATATGTCAGCTAATAGATGCTAAATATTTAGTTAACGATAGTCAGGAAAATGGATGGACCGAGCGCTGCACTGTGGTGGTCAAAATTTAAGTTGAAAGCACAGAAAATTAAGTCGTGGTCAGAGACAATTGAAACCTGTCAAATTTCAGGACAATAGACAAATCAGACACGAGGAAATAATCCAGTAGACTAGGACAACAGTTATTACCATATCTAGTGGGAACGGACAAGTTAACCAAGGATAGACCAACACTGGAGACATCATCTAGCAAACGGGATCTAGACAAGTCACTACATAAAAGGTTTACATTAAAATCCCCGCAGACAATAAAATTATCATAATCGGTGGCGACAGTGGACAACATAGTAAAAAATTCGTTCACACTGACACATTTATGAGGGTTGTAAACCCATGACAAAAGGACTTTAGACGATGAACTGGACACTTCAACTAGCAGATACTCAGTAGTACCACAAGGCGTTGTTGAAATTAATCGAGTGTTTAAACACTTCTTGCAGTATATAGCAACACCACCACCCTTCTTAATCTGTCTGTCTGTCCTGTAAAGTGTGTAACCATTGATGTCGAAATGAAAGTCCTTCATGCCAGGTCTGAACCACGTCTCCGAGACACAAATACATCGACACTGGAAAATTCAAACACTGCTCTTATAACATCCATCTTTACATCATTAAGACTACGGGCGTTAAAATGCACAACATTAAAACAATTTTGTCGACCACACAAGATATTGAGCATTGCAAGACCATTGTCCTCAACGCTATTCATCTTGTTGTAGTTTACACTCATTTACAAAACAAAGAAGAAAAACAACTTTAAGGCAGAAAAAGCGAGTTAAAATGGAAAAACAAAAAACAGAGGGCTGCGTTATCTTTACATTACATTTAATACTAACAAAAATAAATAACATACAAACAAACACAACAGAGTATAAAATACTAGCGAAATCGCTCCAAATCAGAGCTGCTCGTTATTTTAATGGGAGAGCTACTTTTATCACCAATACTCCTAACATGTACACAGCCACGAAAAGGGAAGGTAGACTGAAGCTTTCCCTCGCGGCGCAGTTTTATAGCCTCTTGAAGTAGAAGCCGATTCTCTTTGGTAAGACTCGCAAATATGTAAAAACTACCTTTGTTGCCAAGAGGTTGCAGGGGAACGGCTGACTTAGTACGCTTGCGGTATTCGCCAAAAGCACGGAGAGTACGATTGCGATCGAGTGGCGAGTGAAATTTGATCACAATCGTACCATTAGTGTCAGCACTTGCAGGCCTTATGCGGAAAATGTCTCTAATCTGGGGAGCCAAGAAATCAATTGAGAGACAGACCTGATTAAATATGCTTTTCAAATTTTCCCCTTCTATGTACGGAGCGCCAAAAGCAACGGCGTCAGCAGCAATGTCAGGAGGAACTCTTTGTCGTCAGCGTTGCCACAGACAAACTTTTGTTCCTACCAAAATTTCCCACCATAACCGACCAAAACCTACCAAACATTTTTTTGAGTTTTAATTTTTTTTTTGCAATGTCAAATTTATGAAAACATAGCTAACATAACCCTTAGTGAAACTAAAACACAGCTAGTAAAATAAAATAAAATTAATTGCGTATAACGATTCATTTTACTGTACAGACTTGCCCAAATTTATGTCACTTTACACATACATACACATCATCACTAGATGCGAATTAAGACGCGAGCTCAAAAGATGACAGCTAAAAAAGACTCGTAAAAAAATGTCGGCGAAGAAAGACTCTTAACATAGGGGACGGCAAGACAGCCGCGTTTACCTCTTTGACGGCGAAGAAAGACGCATAAACTTACGTTCGCGGTCAACTACGTTTGCGAGTGTAACAGTATACGAATTCCCAATGAGTTTTTGATGTTGAATCCATGTTCACGCGTCTTTTCCCTCACATATTTTCACGTTTTTTTTTTTCTTCGTCAAAACACCCGACTGTCTTTATTCGTGTCTAGTGACGATATTATTATTATTATTATTACGTCGGAGATACCCGCGCTGCGACCAAAGAATATATATTGTGCTAAATCGTAATTGTAATCACTCCAACCTTAGTCTATTTAAAAAGCTCAGCACTTTGGATGAAGCCATGTTCCAAACTTTAGATGGAGAAGAGAATAGTTCTCCAAGGTGTATCAATCTACGGTTCATACTTCGTGGATAGGCACAGAATATACTCTGGGGTTTCCTTCACCAGCCCACAAAACCTACAGTCCATCTCTACAGAAAGACCCATTTAATTCAAACGGTACGTTACCTTGCAGGGTGCTCTCTCTCTTTGATTTTCTTATTCCCTTTGACTTCCGCCAGTCGGCAGTAATTTGAGATTATTCCCAGCTAGCTCCTAAGTAGGTCTGCAGTGTATCATTTGGATGTACCGCAGAATGGCTTGGGATCATGCAAACACATTTGGGCTCCACGCTTTGCGAGATAGTCATCCCTTTCGTTACCTACAAACCCTTCATGTCCCTGAACCCCCCACAGCGTTACAAGCCTTGATGCCATTTTAAAAGACTCTAACGCCTTTAACGCTGCCTGCTCCGACATAATATTTATTCTGGCCTCATTTGCCTTCTACGATTGGGTTTGGGTACGAGCCCGTTGGCAGACTTTTCTGGAAAGGTGCCAAGTCCGTTTTTTTTTTTCAAAGTTTGGTTTTTGATCCAGAATGGCAGGTAATACGAAACTAAATCGATTTTTCGTCTCTCCTGAAGAATTAAAAAAAAATAGACTTGGCACCGTTTCGCCCTTAGGTGACGATATATCGATGTTCGTATTGTATATTGGCAAAAATAAGGGTACAAATTTGTACTTAGGGATCAGTTATATTTACATGTTTGCGGCCGCCGTTATACGAACGCACCGGTGAAATATTCGTGTAAAAAAGGTTGCTAAAATGTTTGGACTATTACACATTGTCCCGAACCCTACCAAAATCCAATCAAGCCTACCAACCTACCAAATGGAAAAAACTTACCAGTTTTGGTAGGAAAAACCCATGTTTGGCAACACTGTTTGTTGTGTTTTCTTCATGATCTCCTCTTTCATGTGAGCAAGTTCAGTCTCAGCTATCTGCACTCTCTCCTCTAACGCAGATATGCACGCAATTTCAGCCACAGCTTTCTGCACACGCTCCTCTAACACATCAATGCGTCTAGATGTGTCCTTTAGTGTGGTTGTTAGCAACAATATCTCCTCGTCAATACGTTTCGACAGCTTGTTTTCAACCTCAGTTAGTTTGGTTGGGACACTCGATAAGCGGGCACAACTGTTCTGTCTGCTGATGAACTCTCTTCTCTAGCTCTTTCATTTTGTGATAAACAGCCATAAGAGTGACACTTTCGTCAAGCTTAACAGTTTTATTCGGTGGAGAACCTTTGCTCGACCGACGTTTCAGCGACGAGGCAGCAGTAGGCGACATAGCAGAACAGACACAAACAAAAAATGCCGACAATTTATTTAAATTTTATTTATTAATAATTGCAGGGCGCCACACTCAGTATTCACGAGAAACGTAGCACAAATTTAAGCCGCACTTGAGTATAAACAAGTATGTTTGATAAAATAAATTTTAACCACACAGATTATGCCGGAAATATAGGAAGAGTCAGAGCGATATGCAAACACGTCCGAACCGCGTAGTTGTTTTCTTTCAATTTATAATAAAATTTTTAAATTTACCTTGATCTTAATTTTTGCATTTATCTTTAAGCATCTTTGTTTTTTTTTACCTTTGCCTTTATCCTTTTCTTTATCAATGAAATAAAATAACTTATATTCGGTGTATCATATTCTGAATGTGTACGCTCTCTTCTTTGTCATATATGTTCGCACATGTATGTGTACGTATATGTCGTGTAAAGAAATGCCTAACGCTTTGCTTCCACTTATGTACGCCCACTTACAGTTTTCAGTCTTACAATAACCCACAAATTAAGACACTTAAACAGTTGATAAATAACCCACAACGGAAAATACAAAAAGATCGCACAGAGTGATATGCCACGTGGAGAAACACTCTTTTCTTGAGTGATGAGTGTTTGTGCCAGTGGTAAACACCATACAAGACACTTGGTGACGGTTATTTTCGATCTCTGTTTAAAACTGTTGAATAGCTCGAAAAACTAATTTCCACATCCATAATTGCAATTTAAGTAAACTTAATTCTGCTGTTACTTAGAATGATGTACCTTAGAATTTTCCATGCTATAAAAATCTGGGCATGAATCACGTATGACGACAATCGTCTGGACGATATCGTGCTGAGATTGCCTTATTTCATGATAACCAAAAATTGTTCGATCGTTTGTGCGATATCGTCCACTCAATTCCAGTTTTGCTTCACGTAACAGTAACAGTAGCATGTAACAGCAAAATAAATGCATGAATCAGTGTTTTGACGACATCGTTTTGTCAATATCGTTTGAACGACATTCGTTTCAAAGTTACGTGATTCATGCCCAGTAGTTTTATGCATGATGCAAAAAAGAAGGTGATGTACATAGACAACTTCTCACTCTAAATCCGCCATGTTGACTGCCTTAGAAAAACCGTGTGATCTCTTTTCTCATTTTGGGAGGGATCTGCTGAATAGTAGTATAAAGTTGACGAAATACTGAGTAGGCAACACTGCTTCATTATTCGAAGTTTGCTTTGTTCATATTCGCTGTCATTTGTTTTCCTGATTTCGTGAATTTGTGTAAATGTTTTATTAAATCCAATTATTCTTCAATTAAATTATAATTTCACTTCTATCAACACGTTCAAGTAAGTTGTAAGCGAGTCTTTAATTATTTATTTCACAGAAAACTATTAATAAGTAGCCCTATTACAGGTTTTAATTCGTTTATATTGTGTTCATGCCCCAGTGCAGCACCGCCCGAGTGCGAATGAGTTTTGTGGTGTCCCTGCCCAAGTGCTACATCGTCCTGCATTAGTGCGTTTTGTTCCTGTCCAAGTGCTGCATCACCCGAGTGCGAGTGAATATTTTTAAATACCTCCAAGTAAGTTTATAATGGGCATTTAATAACAATAAAACGTATCGAGTGAATTTTAGCATTGCAGGTCATACATAGCTTTTCTTGTTGCTACTGCCCAAGTGCTACCTCGCCCAGCGTTAGTGTGTGTTGTTGCTGCTACTGCTCAAGTGCTACCTCGCCCAGCGTTTGTGTGTATTGTTATTCCTGTGATTTTTTAACAAAAATAAAAGAACTTGAGGTGGTATTCAATACCATGAATGGAACTCTGGTGGAAACCTGCCCGAAATATCTGCACCGTTTGATGTAATTGAGCGAGTCAAATACCTCAATAAGAAATTAAGACATAATATAAATCTAGTAAAATCTTGCAACTTATGGCGAGGGAACGCAACTAAATACAAGTAACAAAGAATTTTCAGAAAATTTCACTTTCAACTAAGCGGCCAGATATTTTATGCTTATAATAAAATTACTGCATTGAAAAATTAGCTAAAATGAGCACAAAACAATCACAAAATATCTAATGCTTTAATATTTAAATACTTCATATCAGCGTTTGCACTGGCACGTCTAACCGCACTTTAAGTTATAGTACCAGGTTGACCGAGCTTTGCCCCGGTACTTTTTAGATTTTTCAAGATCTGGATACCTTTAAAAAAAATATTTTGGAAAAAATGGATTTCGATATCTATTAAGTAAATTTCTTACTCCAAAATTTAGGTTGCCTATTCCGAAATAAGCTGTAATGATTGGTACATACCTTGAGCGTATATGTACTGTGTATATATAAAAATAAATGCTCATTGAAATTAACAAAATAAAAATGTGTATTACATAGAAGCGTGGAAATCCTGATAGAAAATATTTTCTGACCATAGTCCTCAACAACAGCTTTCATTTGATATCCATATTGCGATGTTTTAGATAAATTGTGTAGAATCGAAAATATGTGGCAACCTTACACTATTATTCTAAGGGATAAAATATATGTATATAGAGAAAGCATTGTTTAAGAACCTTCTCTTGGTACCCATGAATAGTAATATTTTACCTTTTTTTCTAAACAAAAAATTAAATATGCAATTAAAAATAGGTGGCAACCCTATTAAAATACTTTTGAATTAGGGATCTTTAAAATGCCTTCCATATGGTACCCATATTGTGATGTTCTAATTAATTTG
Organism: Rhagoletis zephyria; assembly: GCF_001687245.7. NCBI lineage: Eukaryota > Metazoa > Arthropoda > Insecta > Diptera > Tephritidae > Rhagoletis > Rhagoletis zephyria. Next base: position 57,506 of record NW_016157160.1, on the reverse strand, counting down.
TAACTAATTTCGATTAGGTGGCAACCTTATACGAGTCTTCTCGGAGATATGGCCTATTCAGATAACCTCAAAATTCAAAATATTATCTGTGTACACAATTTCAGCAAAATCGTTGGAGCCGTTTCCGAGAACGCTATGGGTATATATAACGGGTGATTTTTTTGAGGTTAGGATTTTCATGCATTAGTATTTGACAGATCACGTGGGATTTCAGACATGGTGTCAAAGAGAAAGATGCTCAGTATGCTTTGACATTTCATCATGAATAGACTTACTAACGAGCAACGCTTGCAAATCATTGAATTTTATTACCAAAATCAGTGTTCGGTTCGAAATGTGTTTCGCAAACCCAATTGCTGCGAACGGCGACGAATCGACATTTCACGGTCTTCAGCAACACTCTCAGAAACAGACGCAATATTCTCTTCTGTACGCACTGTACGCATTCGTGTGGTTGGTTTAATGTCCAATAAAGTAAACTGAGTGCGAAACTTGGTCACAATCGCATTAATTGTTTGCTCACTTGGTCGATTATGTAGACCATAAATCGGACGTAAAGCGAACCGAACACTGATTTTGGTAATAAAATTCAATGATTTGCAAGCGTTGCTCGTTAGTAAGTCTATTCATGATGAAATGTCAAAGCATACTGAGCATCTTTCTCTTTGACACCATGTCTGAAATCCCACGTGATCTGTCAAATACTAATGCATGAAAATCCTAACCTCAAAAAAATCACCCGTTATATATATATGTATATATATACAAGAATTGCTCGTTTAATGTAATAAGATGTATGTACATATTTTTAATAAAAGCAACATTACCGAATTTAATGAAGGCAAATCTGTTCGTTTACCTCAGTAAAACTGTTCTTCGTCAATATTAATCCTATTTGGAGTTATATATCTGGTAAGGTAAGAAACTAATAAACGTGCACTTAGTTATGAACTAATTTTTAATATTCCAGAAAAAAATTGTATTTTATCGTATTACTAATTATATACTATTACAATGCGATAATATAAAAAATAAGAATGTTTTTTTAAGAAAGTATGAAATTTAATACTTTTCCCCCCAAAACGGCCTTACTTTCTTCCCGTTTTTCTTCTACTTCCAAAATACAACGTTGAGCTAAGGCAGTAGCGAAGCGAGCTGTCACTACGTACCATGATAAAAATATTCATGGTGGAATAATACAAGGTGTTGTACGTAGTGACAGCTCATGTCGACAGCTCCCTTACAAAAGGTTGTAATATGGAAGCACGAGAGAAACGGGAAGAAAAAAAGCCCGCTTTGCGAGGTAGTACGAAATTTGGTACTATTTTTTAAAAAATTTTGCATATAAATAGTTACAAACGGTATATTATGATAAGCTAAATTCGCGAAAGTAGTATATATAACGTAGTACTTATGCAATAAATGGTAATTTAGTTTATTAAACACAATGTCCTATAATTATAGTCAAACTTCCAAAACCAAAAAATTAGTGGTGACCCCGAGTCGTTACATGACGGAATCGACAAAAGGGCGCATCGACGGATGGGGAGAATATTTCATCGAACAAAATGCCAACTAAAGATGTGGAGCTTGCATCGCAATGCAAGCTGCGACCGTTCTGAACTGAGATGCCAGACAAATGGTTTCTACAAATTGAGGCCACCTTTCAGTCGTACAAGACCACATCTTATGTCGGTAAATATAATCTGGTCCTCTCAGCAATTAGCAGCGATGCTTTAAAGGAAGCTGCGGATGTTTTAAAAACCTTACCAACTCAAGACCGATATATTAACCTCAAAAGTCAACTACTGTCACGTTTTACTGATTCAGCCGACCCACATAGGGTATTTGGCTGATTTAGGCATATTTTTATCGCTACAAACATCAAATATAGTTTTAGTTATCGAATAAAACATTCACTATAACTACCCTGTTACTAATAGAAAATTCAATCGTAGTGAAATCTTATTTATTGTCAATATTATTGTGGCTTATTAACATTTGTTTCCATATTGTTATTGAGCTTTGTAGCACTATTATGTTTAAAGGGAAAAAGCAACAAAGTCTTAGCGGTAGAAGTTACCAAAAAAACAGTTATATCGTTGGAAAAGCAGGGCCAGTGGCAGTGAACCACAGACGGGATTGCAGCAGCAAAAATCACTGGGGAATAGATGCATAGTTAAGTACGTAGTTCTTGGTTAAATCTTCCATCTAAACTTACCAAGAAAACAGTTATATCGTTGAAAAAGCAAGGCCAGTGGCAGTGAACCACAGACGGAATTGCAGCGGAAGGAAGCACCGACCAAAATAACTACAAATCCTTGGGGAGAACTCTAAACCGATGTTTTTTTGCCGAATTAATGTTGAAATTTCTAATTTAATTTTCAGTTGCCAACGATAAGAATAGAGTAAATGTCAAAGAATTGTTCAGTGATTGCAAATCAGTTTTGGAATAGGGAATGAGGAAGTTTAGTACTTTTTTAAAGGCGATAAAATGTAGTTTTTTCAAGAGGGAAACACCGATATAGCTAAGGGAGCCAAGATGGCGGATTAGAGCGAGAACGCTGTCAATATCCAACACCTTGTATTATTCCACCATGAAAAATATTTATAAGGTACAATCGCTGAGAGCCAACTTTAGGAATTTAGACGTTTGCTAGCATTTTGAAAATTTCTCTCGCCGTCATTTCGCATTTGTTTGTTTTTATTTTCACCCAAAGAAAAGAAATATATTTCTGACGAAACAACAAAATTTTAATATACATACATATGTAAATAAATAAATGGCATATTAAGGCGAAGCTTTTGGCATGCATTTGAAGATATTTTACCTTAAAGGCACTGCACTTTTACAAAGAACTATCTTGTGCTTACATTGGGTGAGGTGGTGTGGCAAAAAATGAGTTGAGCATACATAGGGGCACTGTGGCAAATCCGTTTTCATAACACCACAAACCTCGATCCATTTTTGCTGTATACACGATAGTTGCGGGAACTTGAGGATCTTTAGATTGCTTTGCTTGCAGAAGAAAAGGAATTTGGGCAGCCGTTAAAGCAGCAACTAATTTTTCGTTTCCAATTTTTTTAGTTTTTTTCAACTTCTGAATAAATAAATATTTCAAATCATAAATTTTCATTTGTTTATTTTGAATTTCTTTGAAATTAGAAACATTTCGAGAGAGAAAACTGAAAATGCTAGCAAACGTCAAAAAAACCCAATGGCAGACGAATTGAGCGAGCGGTTTTACCTTTAAATATTTGTATCATGCTACGTACATCACCTTTATTGCATCATGACTTTTATGTACTTTTTTATTCAAAGCAAAATTGTGAAGGTAAGTAACAGAATATACTTTAAAGAGCCAGAGTACTTGTTTTTAGGAATATTTTGGTATGAAAATAAAATGTAGTTCACAAAAAATAAAAATGTTATTCATTTTAACAAGGGCACACATTAACATGTAGTATAAAATGCCCTTATAATATTATTGCATACAGGAGCCAACAAATTATTTAATATTTATGACATATGTGAATAGCAGTAATGAGATCATTTCCACTTTCAGTGTTTAAATAGTGAAAGAATTATTTACATTTCGTTGAAAAATTATTTTTAATTTAGAGTTGACTTTCAAACACTTTAATTAGAAGTCGGTTTCTCTCTTTGTACCAGGAAGCAAACTTTATACTTTCTCAGTTGCTTCGTTTGAGTATGGTATTGAAAAAACAGAATTATATGTACATTTTATTCAAACTCTGGAAACGTACCACTATTTTAAGCCTTTTCCATAATTCTTCATGACTTAAATAACTTTTTTCAACTGCGAAAAACATTGAAAGTTAACCTTTCGCTAAAAATAGTCTAAGAAATCGAGATTTCCTTTATGGTAAACTCTGTTACAATGTCAGTAAATTGAGAAAAAAGAATTGTAAATTGTAGGGAAAAGCCATTCTGTTATTCAAATTTGTTTTATTAAACTGAAAGTTATTTTCGAGATAACTAACAACATTCGACAAAAACACGTCAGCCCTCTTTTTAAATAAATTATACTCCATCATATTATCGCAACCTGGTATGTAACTATTTACTCGGCGATATGCCCATAAAACAGTTGCTTTTATGCTGTACCAATTTCTTGCGCATATCAGACATTATCTGAAACATGTCAACTATAATTAAATTATTTTCTTCTTACTTTTCACAGTACAGATATTTTGTTATCGAGTACCAAGCTCGGTGGAAAGGCCACTATTATAAACTTGTATGCTCAGAATTAAAGTTCGTACAAATCAGGTCAAATTTTGGAAAATCAGGATATTAGCGTACTCATTAAATAAATCAATAAAACGAGAGTTGAAAAATCAGTACTGTGCTGATAAAATCAGTACGTCTGGCAACTGTACTCTTATACCATGTTCGTACCGACATCGAAAACATGTTTTCGTTGCTAAAACTAGTTTTCGACCCAAAACTTGTGTTTTCGTCTATGTAAAATCTGTCGAACGAAAATCATCGCTAACTTTTTTCGGCCGAACACTTTTCTTGATTTCAAGGCCGTCGAATCTATAATTAAACAAAAAATAACAATTTTTTTAATTTTGCGCATGTTTTTTTTATAATGACCAAACCACTTGTGTGATTTATTGGTAGATAGATGTGCCTGCCACTTCTGCGCAGGGCCACGAAATGAAGGCCCGTTGTGATACCACGACTAAGAGTTTTCACTCCCCCTTGCTAAACCATTTTAAATCCTTGACGAAATTCGCCAGGCATCTAAATTCAAATCTCCCAATTTGTCAAGGTCACTAAAGAAAGGAGACCCCAGAAAGCGCAGTCTGCTTCTCGATAATGCCGAGTATTTATAGAGAAGGTGAAGAACTGTCTTTTCCTCCTCATAATTCTTGCAACTTCTGCAGCATCTATGGTAATGCACTCCGAGTCGTTCTGCATGCCCGCCTATAAGGCCGTGACCCATTAGAGCACCGATTGTATGAGATATATCCTCCCTCTTTAGAGAGTATAAGCTTCGAGACCTTTTTCGATCCCACCTATGCCAAGTTTGCCTATAAATTCGACAGGTCTTAGTTTGCATCCATCTTTCGCTCGCGCGAGTATAGATAAATTTACTTAAAGCAGCTTGCAAGTGGCGAAGGGTATACCAATGCGTTCTTTATCCGGAAGAATCTGCTTGGTCGTACCCCCCGTCGCAAGTTCGTCTGCCATACAGTTACCTTCAATGTCCCTATGTCCGGGAGCCAAAAGGGGGTTTAGACTGTTCTGCTGAGCCATCTCTTGCAGAGATGGGCGGCAGTCCGGACACTACAGTAGTCCGGTAGTCGAAATGAACGGCTCAGGGCAGGGCTTCTGGAAAGGAACCCCCTCCCACTTCGCCGCTCATTTTTGAAGCGTCTGTAAAAATTACTATACTACCGGGTGGAGTATAGTAGTTTTCTTCCCACTCCTCCCTGCTTGGGATTTTTATGACGAAGTTTCTATCCGGAACCAGAGTTTCTACACAACAAGTGCAGAAAGAGATGCCATCTGCTGACCCACTAGATCTAGTGGCAGAAGATCCAAAAATACATTTAAAGCATCATTTGGCGTTGTCCGGATTACTCCGCTAATGCAGATCATACTAATCCTCTGTAATTTGCTGAGTAGATTAAGATTTGAGGCCACCATACTATAATTCCATAAAGGAGAATAGGTCTACCCATCGATGTTTAGATCCGGCGGCATATGCTGGGGCTCAAACCCCATTTCTTGGCCCTCTTGCACAAAAATAAGGCCACGGACGCCTTTTAATAACACTGTGTGATTTATAACTATGAAGGCAAAATCTCTCTCTTTACAAATCTCTCTCAGATGTTAAACCGATAGGATAACAAATATGTGATGTATTGTGTCGAAACTATTTGTTTTTTTTCATATTTTCTCCGATATCTCAGAAACTATGTACATAGGTCTGACCTAGAGAAACCATTATGATATTCGGAATCAGAAGAGAATTGTACGTTAGAAAAGTTGTATTATTCTTGGTGGTTAAAGTTGATCAAAAATTGTTGAGTAGTGTTATTGGGACCTGGAAAGGATGCATTGATGCTTCTGGAATGAAACAAATTTATAAAAAAAACTCACACCAATTTTTTATTTTGTTTTATTTCATTATTTCTTTATATTTCTCATCGCCCACTATGATATCTAAAAATAATCTACTATTTTTTGACACTTCTATCTACCAGAAACAGCAACAAAATACACGTAAATTTTGTTTTTGCTCTGGTCTACTACCTGTTTGATATGCTTTGGCATGGATAATGAGTGTTCGTAATCTTTTTGAAGAGGAATATAAGCTCGGAAAGAGGAAGAGCATACATACTTTCAAAAACAAATTATTTTTATTATCTAGCGAAATCCGAAATGGTGCTACTGATGAGCATTCATGATTTCAAAGAAGACAAATCCTGAGCAATTGCTCTCAAAATGAAAATTTATAGGAATGTATACACTTTAGCTTGTGACTGACTAATTGCCCAACAAAAAAAAATATCGATTAATCGCTCTGAATGAAGAAAATTGATACAGATCTAAAGTTTAAAGTTATAGAGGATTTGCAATTATCATTAAATGGAAATTAAATGAGAAAACAGTATAAAAGAAGAGGCTTATCAAATATGTCTACATGTAGAGCCTTAACAACCATTATAAGATCGCAGTTTACGAGTAAAGCCTTATAAAACCTCTATAAAACCAATTGTCCATCACTTTTAGAGGTGTGTGATATCCGGGTATTCTCTCAGAAAGATTATGAAAATAAATATTGTTATATACATTTTAAGTTTTGACTAGGTGGCACAAAAATATGTTTGGATTATAATATATCGAATTACCTTTCCTTTGATACCGACATTGTCATGTTTTATATAATTTAATGGATAGTAAATTTTATCCATTTCTTGTGAGCATACTTCAGCCTATAAGTGCAGTACCGGTAGAGGTATCGATACGATGCATAGTTTCAAATGTGGCCCTACTAAAGGAGATTATTGTATTCAATTTTAGGAATAATCGTTTCATAAGAAATGCGAATTTGTTCGTGTTAAATGCGAGTTCTGAACCACTGCGCGTCCTTTAGAAACATTTGTTATATACGTATATATGTATATTAGACTGCATCAACAAGAAAGTTGCGGGTTTTCCGCCGGGATCACAAAATTTATAGGTATATTTGCTTTTTTTTTTTTTGGTGCCGAGTCGTGGAAACAGGAGTATCTTAAGTGTTAAGATCTAAAACTACTCACCTACAGAATCAAATTCATCAGCTGATTGGATATGCTAAAGATAGTATTTCAATTATTGAGAGTGGAAATCAGTGATGGAAAATCAAGATTTAAAATTGTGCCGAGTTTCTCAGGAAAAATGTGCCTAAATGCAGATCAATGTGCCAATAAATTGAAAGTCGTCGATAGGTACCATTTCCTTTAATAAATATATTTTCAGTACTTATTGCATATAAGAAAAACAGAAATCTCACGANGCAGCGTGCAGCAATAAAGGAAATGAGCTTTAGCCTGAAGAGGCGCAATTGCGCCAACACACTGTGCTGATTCCGACAGTGGCGCTGGAGTTAGTGCGCCAGCGCCAAAAAATTTGCGCCGTTACCCAAGAAAGTGTCGTTGAATTGTTTTTGAACTACAGTATCATCACTTCGGCAACACGTCGAACGCGCCTTCAGCAACAAACCAAAGGCGGCGGTTTGACTTCTGGAACAAATCAAGTTAGCTAACTGCGGCATCTTGCCTTCGCCAGTCTTTCACATAAGCTCTCATGCTTTCGGCAACCGTTCAAATGCAGTATCGTGCTTTTGACAGTCGGTCAAATACGGCGGTTGTTGGTTTCGTGCACGATCATTCGAAGTACAGATTTGCCGAAGTCAATATNAAAGCTTTCTACAAAAAATTTTCATTCTAATTTAAAACTTTGTTGTCAGAAATTTTAGAAACTTTCGGGTATGCAGTTTTAGAGTCCATTCAATTTTGGATTTACAAAATGCAAGTGCGGCTAAGAACTCGCATTGATTTGTAGAATTTTTTTTATTTTTTGCATTTTATTACTACTATTGGATGTACATTTGAGTATGGAGGAAAAAGTGAACACCTCCGAAGAAAAAAGTTCTCAAAAATCAACGCGAATTGAATGGACTATAAAACTGCATGCCCGAAAATATATGTAGTTTTCAAAAACGAACCAAAATCATCGCTGTCATTTACCCTGAATTACGAATTGTAAAAACACAAATTATTAGTCCCCTTTATTCCTAAAGTATTTACTGATTACAATGTCCAGCTTGCGCAAACTTACTTGTAACAAACTGGAGAAGGCCTGATTCTTTGTATATTTAAATTTTGGAATTCAGGGTAAATTATAATTTAGTCAACTAGTTAGTTCATTTTCACTGAGATCATTATTTTTAATACATATTATAACGCAGTACTTTTTTCGTATCAAAATCGATGTTATTTGTATCGTCAGAGCTTACTGCCTTTGGCGCGAAAGCCGTAACNACACAAATTATTAGTCCCCTTTATTCCTAAAGTATTTACTGATTACAATGTCCAGCTTGCGCAAACTTACTTGTAACAAACTGGAGAAGGCCTGATTCTTTGTATATTTAAATTTTGGAATTCAGGGTAAATTATAATTTAGTCAACTAGTTAGTTCATTTTCACTGAGATCATTATTTTTAATACATATTATAACGCAGTACTTTTTTCGTATCAAAATCGATGTTATTGCTTGTTGCTGAAAGCCATTTGACTTGTTGCTGAAATCACGCCGAATGTGGTAAAGGGTAATTTATCGTCTCGTATGCATGTATGTATGTGTTTATAGCGCGTCTACCATTCAATTGCTTTGTCCCCTGCTGGCTAGTTGTGAGGAATGTGCATACGTACGTATGTATGTATGTATGTACATATCAATGCTTCATTTCAAACTAGCCGTGAGTAACACAGACCGGCGCCGCGCCATTGCGCTGATACCGAGAGCTGAGTTACTGGCGCCGATACCGATTTTCACAATTCAGTGACGCAATGGCGCCAGCAACACCGGAACACTGACGACACCAGGCGGCGCAAAGAACCTGCAAAGAACACCCAAAAGCGAAGTGTCACTTGTGAAATGTGCAACACAAGGCGAACTTTTACAAGGTGGTGTTGCTAAAATTAGCAGCGGTCCTTCTGAATGTGAAAATTATATGTTTGTTGTATTTTTGGGTTTTGAACTTGAGTATACTTGAGTTGTTTGTGCCTTGTATTCATTCACCTTAGTTCAACACCGGAACACTGACAACACCGGGTGTCGCAAAGAACCTGCAAAGAACACCCGAAATAGAAGTGTCTCTTGTAAAATGTGCAGCACAAGGCGAATTTATATAAGGTGGTGTTGCTAGAATTCGTCGCGGTCCTTCTGAATGTGAAAATGATGGGTTTGTTGTATTTTTGGGTTTTGAACTTGGGTATACTTGAGTTTTTTCTCAACCGATATCACCTTGTATTAATTTACTTTGGTGCAGCGTGCAGCAATAAAGGAAATGAGCTTTAGCCTGAAGAGGCGCAATTGCGCCAACACACTGTGCTGATTCCGACAGTGGCGCTGGAGTTAGTGCGCCAGCGCCAAAAAATTTGCGCCGTTACCCAAGAAAGTGTCGTTGAATTGTTTTTGAACTACAGTATCATCACTTCGGCAACACGTCGAACGCGCCTTCAGCAACAAACCAAAGGCGGCGGTTTGACTTCTGGAACAAATCAAGTTAGCTAACTGCGGCATCTTGCCTTCGCCAGTCTTTCACATAAGCTCTCATGCTTTCGGCAACCGTTCAAATGCAGTATCGTGCTTTTGACAGTCGGTCAAATACGGCGGTTGTTGGTTTCGTGCACGATCATTCGAAGTACAGATTTGCCGAAGTCAATATCAGTATGAGCTGTTATAAGTATAGTTCACTTGTGGTGGCTGTATTTGCAAGACAGAGCGCTTTGCGCTGCTGTTCTTTCATCCCCCGTTTTTAACGTGAGTAAGCTTAAAGTCACAAAAACAGCACCCTTTGCCCATGTCTGATTGAGACATTAAAAAGCAAAATGAAGTGTGCAGTAGCAAAGTGTAATAGCGAACACAAAAGGAAAGTGTGATATATAAGATTTTCTTTTTCGTTTCCTACGGAAGCAAACCTGGCGAAAAAGTGGAAGCAGTTCTGCCGGCGAGGACATGCATTAAACATCAAATTGAGCTTTGTGCTATGTGTGTGAGCTATGAGCTTCTACATAGAACTATGTTGGCCTTTCCTTGGTGAATTGTAGTAGGTATATTTCCATGGTGAATGTAGACAGTTGCTGGTTTAGTTTGCTGGCAATGGCATACATACAAAAGCAGTTTCTACAGTAAATAGATACATGAACTTCACTACGTACTTATTTTTGTTAGTACCAGATTCTTTTAGTGCTGGTATGAGGTAATGCACCAGTGGATAAGGTCGCCAGGCGCTAATTCAAGCGGCATCTTACCGCGCTGTTACGTACCTAATACAAAACAGTGCCCAAATTATTATACATTTAAAAGTTCAGCTTAAATTATATTTTACTGACATAGAATATTTGCTCAAAAATCCTCTCTCATTGTCGCAATCTTGTATTCTATCATTCTTGATATATAAATATGTAGGTACTCGTACCCGTCATGCGTCGCTTTATTTCTTTTTTCCAGTTTTTTTCAGTTTTGAAAATTTCACTCTACATTTTTGCGATATCGCCGCCTAAGAAGTTTCACTTCAAAAAATATATTTTTTATTAGTTACATTGAGTTAGGCAAAAATAGTGCCGAAAACCAATCGATTGTGCTTAAGATGCCGGCTGCTTCCGAAAGTGCCGAAAATGGCACAATGCACACCCATTTTTCATCACTAGTGCAAATGATAGTTCTCTTTATAGTAAAAATCGAGTCCGATATGTAAAACGGGCTGGAATGAGAGTTAAAATCTTGACATAAACAACGGATTGATTAGTTTAGTTCAAAATTAGTTTTGCATGGCTTCAAAAACAGAGGTCGAAAGTGTCTTGACACTCGAGAGGGAACATTAAAATTTACCTGAGCCAGAAGGGCCGGGCCGATAATCAAGCCTGTCATTAATTTTACGATAAATATTATATCTAGCTTATGAGCTTTAGAAGACTCGTGTAGTTAAGAGGCAGATTATAGTCTGAGTCCCAGTTAACCCATTCCTGCCTAATGGGTATTTAAATACCCAAGAAAGTGGTG
>NW_016157160.1:34815-46095 GCF_001687245.7 Rhagoletis zephyria | reverse complement strand
TCTTTTTTGGGAAAATAAAAGGCAATAGGATAAATGTCAGTGTGAACATTGATATTGTTTGCAGCAAATATCTAGTTGTTATTGCTTAGCAAGTGACACCACCGGAAGTTCCAATTTACGATATGAATGAAAAAATATGAAACTTATGTGAAGATAATTTTAATAAGATGATAATAATAATTTTGTAAGACAATTTAAAAGTATTTATATATATATTAGTTGTAGTACGGTAGCATGTAATATTTATAAATACTTATTAATTAGAACTTTAGTTCGAGTATATTTATAATGGTAGGTAAGGGAATCATAATATGTGTAAAATATTTGCAAATGAGATAGACTATTATGGTATTTTATATTTGTTTTTACGAAATTTAAATTGGATATTTAGGAATGATATTACTTTAATCCTCTGCTTCCGAAAGGGGTTTAGTAAACACACTTCAAGATTTTAACGGTGAAGCGGAAATGGTAATTATGCTACAAGCGCCACTACACAGGTCGGAATATGATCAGGTCGGGGCCTTAATGACGCTTTTAAGGTTCTTAAATAGTGTAAAACTTCATCGGAAGGTATTACTGGAATATGACGGACGGATAGTCTCCACTTATAGGGAAGTCTACAGAATAATTGGACCTAAACAACTGGGCACACGTCCCAACGGTTTTACCCTCCATTCCCGCCCATCCGCACGAGAGGCGCAGTCCGCATGACGTACGGAACCAATATTTTCAATTTTTGTGCCGGGTCACGATAGGCAGGAGTTTGTTAAGTGTCGAGATCTAAAACTGTTCAGCTACAGAACTTAATTCATCAGCTGATTTAATGTCTTTATGTTAATAATTCATTTATTGAGAGAGGATAGTACCGCTTTCTTAATGCTGAAAAGCGAATCAGATATATCAAATGTGCTGGATTGAGAGTTAAAATCCTGGCTTAAGTAACGGAGTGGCTCGTGTAATTCAAAATTTGTTTTACAAGTTTTCAAAAATAGGGGATAAAAGTGTCTTGATACACGGGAGGAAACATTAAGGCTAACTTCACCTAGAAGAAGCGGACTTGAAATTGAGCCTGTCAGTAATTTAACCACAAAAATTGTACGAAGCATTTCCCTGTGACTGACAAGTGTTGGAAGATTAGTAAGTTTTGATCGGCTCGTAAAAAGTAGGAACTGTTTTTTGATTGATTCTATCTTGTCTGAGTAACTTTGATACCTTGGTTTTCAAACCGCCGAACCGCATTCCAGAATCGGTCTAACTAATATTGTATAAAAGGTTTTAGTGAAATAAGGGTCACTAAATTCTTTTGACCATCGTTTCACAAATGCAAGTACACCTTTAGCCTTGTTGACTGTCACATTAATGTGAACATTAAAATTAAGTTTCGGATCCATTGTGATACCAAGGTCCACAAAATTATATACCTGTTCCAAATTATGGTTATCTATTGTATATGAAAGTGGCTGAACAGCCCTTCGCGAGAAGCACATTACTTTACATTTTTCCAGATTTAGAGGCATACAATTAACATAGCACCAGTTAGCCATGCTGTTTAAGTCTGCTTGTAGCAAATGCTTTTCTTTGATTGATACATACGAAAAAATCTGAGAAAGTTTTATATCTGTTGATATATCGTTTATAAAAATCAAGAACAGAATCGGGCCTAGGTGGCTACCTTGCGGGACTCCTGAAGTAACATCAATGGCGCCAGAAATTGCATTTTTAAACATAACCCTTTGTGATCTATAAAAGAGGTATGAAGAGGTCCAACGTAGAAAATTAGGTTGAAGACCGATCTTCTTGGTTTATAGATGAGCAACGAGTGACAAACTTTGTTAAATGCTTAACTGAAGTCGGTATATATAACATCCGCATTTTTTTTTTCGCTAAATGCTTTTGAGATATAGGTTGTGAACTCAAGAAAATTTGTTGAAGTTGATTTGCCTTTGCAAAACCGATGCTGACAGTATGAAATGGTAGAGGAGATAGAATGCGTCAACTGATTTGTAATAATTGCTTCAAATAATTTAGGAATTGCAGAGAACTTAGCTATGCCCCGATAGCTCTCCACCGAGGACCTGCTACCGCTTTTATGTAGCAGGGTTATGAACGATTCTTTCCATACAGTTGGAAAGATGCCCTCTTTAAGAGACAAATTAAATAAGGCTGTTAACGGTTCATAGAGATAATCAGCACAATTGATAAGAAAACAAGTGGGGATCTGGTCAGGACCATAACTAAAAGACTGCTTTAAGGGCTTAAGGTAAACTAATACATTATCGGGAGATATTATTGGATTTAGAAAACTGAGCGAACATGTTAGAAATTGTTTGATTATCACTAGATTCGGTATTTTGATACTTCATGGCGGCAGGAAACCCACGTACATTTGGGGTTATGTATTATACGTCGTTTGATTTTACACAAGTAAGCTTTATAACACTTTTTGTTTAATTCAAAGAACTTGTGACGCAATAGTGAGTATTTTACATAGTATGAGTTTAAGCCGGTTTTTTATGTAATCTAAATTAACGTGACTTTCTGTTTTTCAAACTTCTCAGTTCTTTAGTGAACCATAACTATGTTTGTTCTTCCGGAACACACAACATGTTTGCAATGAGTTGGCTGTCGCCAGACACAGTCTTGCGATAATGCATAGCGAACGAAAAACCATGTACCTTACGCTTTGAATTTACGAAACCATAAAATGATTTAGGATTGTTAATTCATTTCTTTTTAATTTTACATACATATGACTTATGTACAACATTTCTTATTTAATGTAAATGAGCTGTGAGGCAAAACTGAGTACTTTACATAATCACTGTGTAAGCCCGTCCTTTTAGACAAATTAGAAAAATGCGACTTTTATTTTTCAGTTTTTAAGACTCTCTGGCTTGAAGCTTGAAGACATTCACCAAAATATTTTGGAAAAAATATTAAGATTTACGTGAGCTTGACTGATTTTAAAATACCTAAAAAAATTGAGTTTTTTATGATTAAAAACCGTTTCTCGTTTTTGAAAAAAATCCCCTCAGATGACAAACAGTTTATGCTCTTGAGTTAAGCTACGAAATTATAAATGAAATACAGAATAATAAGTTCTTGAGTTAAGCTACGAAATCATAAATGAAATACAGAATAATAAGTTGTATAGTTCAAGTACTAGATATGTTTCGCGAAAGCAAATTTCAGAAAAATTAACAAAGAACTTTCAATGTTATCTTGGCCAATATATAGTGATGAAAAAGTCACATTCTTTTAAACTGTATAAAATAACGTTCTTACACAGTGATTACATAAAGTACTCGGTTTTGCGGCATAGCTACTTTGCATTTAATAAGAAATTAAAGTTATATTTATGTCAAATAAAAAACAATGTCCGTCCACTATGCATTATCGCAACACTCTGTCTAGCGACAGCCAACTCATTGCCAACATGTTTGCCCAGTTCTTTAGGTCCAATTGTTCTCTAGGCACCCTACAACTGGTGACTATCCGTATTATCCGTATGAACTTTGTCCGATTAACTCAGCCTATATTCCAATAATATCTTCCGATGAAGTTTTACATTATTTAAAAACCTTAAAACCGTCATTTAGGCCTGGACCCGATCATATTCTGCCCAGTTTCCTTAAAAACTGCGCTGAGAATATCTGTGAGCCTTTAGCAACTATATTGAACTTGGCACTAAAACATGGCGTTTTCCGTCAGTCTGGAAGGAATCTTTCATAATACCACTTCACAAAAATTGCAGGAGGTCTTCTATAGAAAGCTATCGAGGCATAACGAAGCTCTCCGCTATTCCCAAATTATTCGAAGCAATTATTGTTAATCAGCTTATATCTTCTTCAATTTCACAATCTCACCCCCGGTTTTCTAAAGGAAAATCTACTATCACTAATTTATTAGAGTTTACAACTCACATCTCAAATGGTTTTAGAGAAAATGCCTATACCGACGTAATATACACCGATTTCAGTAAAGCTTCACTCGTTTCTCATCCCTAAACTCGACCTAATCGGCTTTCAGCCCAGTCTTCTTCAATGGATCTCTTCTTAACTCTCTGATAGAACGCAAAGAGTTATTTTTAAAAATTGTTATTCAAACATCATTAAAGTTTCTTCAGGAGTTCATCAGGGAAGCCGCCTTGGTCCGATTCTGTTCCTGATATTCCATAATGAATAATTTTAGTACGTTGTCCTCTATCGAAGAAAGGTCTTTGTTACAAGAGGATCTAAGCAACGTGGTAAGTTGGTGTAATGTAAACTATATGCTATTAACCTTAAAAAATTTAAAGTTATGTGTTTTTTTTAATTTTTGAAGTTTAACTTCTTTAGATGCGGTTGGTTGGTTGGGAGTAAATTGGCAAATTCAGCGGAAATTGCACACGGAAATGGTGCAACGGAAATGATGCAAAATAAATGGTTGGGGCTGAAACAAGTACTTCTTGTGTGTATGCAACGGAAATGATGCAACGGAAATGGTGCAACGGAAATGGTTGGGGCTGAAACAAGTACTTCTTGTGTGTATGCATATGGTATGAATTTAACAAAAACTTGCTAATAAAAGGTTAGAGGATAACACTTATAAATACCAATACAAGAATGAAAGTTAAGGTGAGTACGTACTTAGATAAAGAAAATTATAAAGGCAAAAGTAAAAATAAAAACAAAAACAAAGATGTGTGAAGATAACGGAAAAAACGAAGACCAAGGTAAATTTAAACACTTTACTTATAACTATAAGGGCAAATGTGAAGGGGAATATGTAGCTGAGAAAATGATAAACTTAAAAGTAAACACAAAGAGGATGAGGATACCGATAAAAGTAAAGATGAAGATAGGGGAAGAAAGATTAAAATAAAGGTAATTAAAGAGGAAAGGATATATAGAGAGCTACAGAGACTCAATTTGGGATTTTAGATATTTTCGGGGTTCTCGAGACTTATCGATAAAATAATCGATATTTTTATCGGTTTTGTTATCGATATTTATCGACTTTGTTATCGATATTTATCGATTTTTATCGATATTTACCGATTTTGTTATCGCTATTCATCGATTTTGTTATCGTTATTTTTCGATGTTGTTATCGATATTTAGCGACTTTGTTGGCGCTATTTATCGATTTTGTTATTGATATTTATCGATTTTGTTATCGTTTCTTATCGATTTTGTTATCGATGTTTTTCGATTTTGTTATCGATATTTTTCGATTTTGTTATCGATGTTTTTCGATTTTGTTATCGATATTTATTGATTTTGTTATCTATACTTATCGATTTTGTTATCGGTATTTATCGGTTTTGTTATCGATATTTATCGATTTTGTTATCGATATCTATCGATTTTGTTATCGATATTTATCGATTTTGTTATTGATATTTATAGATTTTTTTATCGATAATTATCGATTTTGTTATCGATATCTATCGGGTTTGTTATCGGTATTTATCGATTTAGTTATCGATATATTTATCGATTTTGTTGTCGATATTTATCGATATTGCTATTGATATTTATCGATAAAAAAATAAAACCTTAAACTTATAACATTATATTAACAAACCTATCGTTTTATGTACAATTTCCAACCAATAAAATACATATCGGGGGCTTAGATTCAATACAACCTATCCGAAATTCATCGACGATTTAACTGCCATCGATGATATTGATGCTGACCACGTATGTATATCGTTTGTTAGAAAAATTTGTTATTGAATTGCATAGTTCAAATTAACATTAGTGATGACAGCTAAGCACCAAATGGGTTCAACATCGGAAAGTAGCTTTTCTGAAAATTGCAGGTAGATTGTATTGAATATAAGCCCTCGATATATTGATTATGACTACGGTGACCATCCGTTCTGTTTTTTGCAGGACCGTACTGTTTTTAAAAGGTCGGTCCTTCGTAGTTTTTCAAATTTGAAAAACCTGAAAATGTACTTATTTTATCCAAGTGTCCTGCATTTGTCCCGCATTTTATTCGTTTTAAAATTATTTAAAATTATGGATGGATTTAAAAAAAAAGTGTTTTTTGGTACTTTTCGTAGCTTTTCTTCAATATCTCATGAAAAAATCTGCAAATTAACGTAAGCGACTTACAGCTCGAAGGGTATTGATGTGCCTCTTACCAAAATATAGTATAACTTGTGGCGACTTCAATGAAAATTATTAGTGCTACAGGCGAAAAAATTGAGATTTTCAATCAAATACGCAGTTTCATTTGATTATGTTTTTTCATTATTTAAAAAATTCGATAAAGAAGATATATCATTACAGTAAACTTTGAGCCAAAGATAATGAGAATCGGATTAGAAATGTAGATGCTATGGAGCGCAATCTGCACAAATTATATATTTTTGTAAAGGGCATTTTGTAACTCGTCATTTACGTCGATTCATTACGTCGATTTTTGACAAATAACTGCGAAAAGTACCAAAAAAAAACAAAAAAAGAAGGGTATTGTTTTCGTTTTGAACGACTTTTAATTATAATATGTTTTACTATACTTTTATAAATATTCATGTAAAAAAAGATTATTGTCAATGAAGAAAACGTGATTCATTTTTAAAGTTTAAAATGTATTAAGAATTTAGAATCATAAATACTCTTTTGATATTTTTATACTACGTAAATATATGCAGGCATATTGTTCAAAAATTGTCCTTCATTTTGAATCCATATTTATGGTCACCGTAATTATGACACAACTTAGATATGTAACGTAAGTTTCACTTCTACAGTGTGGCCCAGGCGCACTTACTCCTTTTTTTATTTAACATGGCGGTGTCATATTGTATGTCAATTGTCCGCTCCTGCATCAGCACGCTACCAGTATAAATACTAGTAGCATCATACCAGTTGATGAGATAGTCTGCCAATTCATGCCCCGTGAAAAGCATAAGTGTGCCTTTTTGCTCACCACGCTCCAGCAGTCACAATGGCCGACAGAGCAAAGCACTCGCGTGGTAAGCCTGAGGTCCCAGGCTCAAATGCTGGCTCAGGGAAATTTTTTTATTTTCTATTTTTTATTTTATTTTTATTTGTTATAAATTTATTTTTTTGTTTAGGCTGTTTATTGTAATTTTCAAATTTAATAAAAAAAATATTTTTGTTTAATTTCTTTGTTTTTATAGCTCAAGCATTTCTTCCTAAAAGTTTTTTTGCAATGCAATTAGATTTTCAAATTTGTTATTTATTTATAAATTGAATAAATTATTTTTGCTTTAATTTATTTAACTTTAAAAATCTTAACCACCTCCAAGCGGCCTCGAACCTGCGATTTCAGAACCAGAACCAGTAGTCTTCACGTAACGCCACAGCCGACATTTGTAAGAAAAGCAATTAATTGCGTTTTATTTTGGCTTTGGCAATTCAAAGGCAGATGTCGCTGATCGCCTAAGTTCTTCGAAATTGTCGAGTTGGTAGGCACATACTAGTTAATGAACTAGTATTTTTTCTAACTGGTTTGGCTTTTCACTGCAGGGAGATTTCAGAACCAGAATCGGTAGTCTTAACTCGACGCCGCAGCCGAAATTTGTGATGAAAGCAATTTACCGCATTTTAGTTTTGGTTGTGGCTATTCAAAGACAGATGTCGCTGATCGCATAAGTTGTTCGAAATCGCCGAAATGGTAGGACGTCGCTTTAGCGCATAATAGTTAATGAACTAGTATTTATACTGGCTGGTTTGGCATTTCACTGCGGAGAACTGGTATAATTATAGTCCATGACGAACTGGTATGACTTCCGCATTTAATACCAGTTTTCGAAGTAAAATTTCTACCAACTAGTTTACTTTTTACTATGATGAACTGGTATAATTATTGTTCATAACGAACTGCTATGACTTTTATCCTTTATAATAGTTCATGAACTGGAATTTGTTCATACTTTATATATAGAGAGATTCTGAAAACAAAATTGCATTTAAAAATTAGTATAGTACCTGAGGTGAAGGTTGCATAATAAAAATATGAATTTTCCGGAAAATATGATTAAAAGTTGGGCTTGAAATCACTGCGAAATGTAACGGGTGATTTTTTAAGAGCTTGATAACTTTTTTTTTAAAAAAAACGCATAAAATTTGCAAAATCTCATCGGTTCNTTTCGACTTGTCGTACGGATCCCATTTTTAATATCTTCTCACAAAAATTCTAAATTGCTAAAATCTATTTGCATGTGAAACCTTTTTCTATACAAAGCCAGCGATTGAATAGCAGCTTTTGGAACGCTCGCCAAACTCAGCAGCACAACCGCTGATTACTGGGCCTGGCACAGGATGGATCAATCACCCGAGAAGCAAACCAATTTAAAAAGAAAGAAAGTTGCCTCATTTTCATTTTTTCAATTTAAATTATTTATCTTTTTTGTATTTCACATGAGACGCTTTGGTGTGGAAGAAAAAAATCAGAACAGTTTTTGACACTTTCGATACCAGAAGCAANCGCTCTGGACTCAGCGGAACAATAAATAATTTACTTACTAATTTTGTTTACTTTTTTTATTTACTTTTCCCTGATATCATTATATACTAAGATATGCTCATTTCACTTTTTGAATTAATCCGCGAATTCCGGGCCAAATACCCCACCGTGCATCGCCTCAAAAATAGAAAAAAGTATAAGGAGCGGCGAGCAAAGCGTCGTATATGTTTCAATGGAAGAGCGCGTAGTGAAAAGAGCAGAGCATACATATGTATGTACATACACGTTTGTAATTGAAGCTTTGTTCCATGCTAGCTCTTCGCATTGCTCGCCGCTCCACTATGTTTTTAGCTTTAAGGCCAGTATGCAGCTCTCAAGAAAACAGTCAAGAAAAAAATTGCCATTATTTCGTGTTTGTGTCCAAGGAATTTGGACATCTGATACCTCACAGCCTGTGACAGCCTGTTGCCTCACTCTTTCCTCAAGAATATATGGAATTTTTGCTTTCCTTGATAGCTGCATACTGGCCTTAAGAATTTGGATCTTATAAGCATTTTATTGTGAATGTTTTTTCCGCCGCTACTTTAATGATACGTTTTATTTACAGATAACAAAGGAACTTATGCAAGTGCTAAGCCAAGATCGCACTACGCAATATGGTACCAGATCCCAACATTTTCTAGAGCCGTCAATGCAACGTCACTTAACACACTTCTCTTTGATTACCCATGGATTTGGATCCCCAGCCATTATGGCCGTATTGCACGCATTCCAGGTAAATCTAAATTTTTGACATTATGAATTAAGCTTCTAAACAAATCTTTTATTTTCAGACTTTTCTTAATGAATCACTAAATTATTTAGACAAATTATACCCCTCAAATAGTGGTGGCATGGTATCTTCTTCTCTTGACAAGAATAAACTCGATAGTGATAAGAAATGATAGAATAAACTTGCTTTATTTTATTAAAAGAACGTTTTAAACGAAGTTAAATATACAAGCTTTTATTACAGAAAGAGTTTAGTATGTTTCGTAAAGAAATATATACGGCCTATGTATGTATGTGAGCAGTTTATATTTAAAATATAATTTTAAGATTATATCGGCGCTTGGCGTTCAATATCTCTTATACCGCAAACTGAATATCACGTATGTATGTATGTATTTATTTATGTAAAACAAAGTACGAAATTTTCACAAAAGAGCAACGACATTGATAACACTGTAGGGAAACTAAAATGATAAAAAAGCGTTGAAACATGTAAGCTTAATTGTGAGTCGTAGATTACGGATCTGCATACCGCTTTCTAGATAAGATCGCGTACGATAGTGCGTATGAGTAACATTATTTCCACACAAGAAATATTTTTCATTATTTCAGAACTTGAGATTTTCCTTACAGCGTAATTAAAACTTGTGAAGGATGTTTTAACTTTAAAAGTGAGCTTCTATCTACAATAATTATACAGTGCTACAAAAATAAAAACGGAATACACCCGATATATAAGATAGAGCAAGTTGTAAGTAGGGTCGAATACAACATACAAATAGGTTTCTTGTAGTCCTTGAACCTTTCATTTTTTCATCCGTTATTTTCGTACTTAATGCACTAATCCATTGAATTAAATTAGGGTACGGTATTAATTTAGGACTCAATTCCTCAGTTAATAGTAGTAGTATTTACTACCTACATAATCGACACAATTTCTTTTTTTTTTCGTTTAAATTGGAGACCATAGCAAGATGTACTCACATCCAAGACAACATGTCAGAAGAGCCAAAAATACAGACAGTAACCAACAAAGAATACACAAGACCATCCAGGGATGCCAACTCATTTCATCTTTCTCGGAATTTTTAGAAGCCAATATAATTCTAGTGGGTAAAAATTACAGTCGAATTTTGATTTTTTTTTTTCTTCCGTAAGTCGCCTAACTCTCTGGTAAAATTTTCAGGCATTCTTCCTGTCGGCTAGCATTTTCGGCCTCTCTCTTCTTATTGGGGCAAGTACGTCTCGCTTCCCTCGCGTTGCGCCCGATCGCATCGTGGCCCTGTAGGCGGAATCTTTTTTCTATGCAGCTTCCTGACCCTCCTCATCGTACCAGTTGTTCTTTCGGGATCGCTGAAATCCGACTACTTCTTCGCTTTACGTTCAAATCATTGAAATACTGGCGCATATCTATAAAAACCACCAATTTTGAAAGCCACGTATAAGCCTCAAACCTTCGTTTATTTAATGCCTGCGAAGATATAAGGTTCATTATTTTTGGGAACTACGCCCATTATCACCAATCGCCCATGTTTTGCGCACAAAGCTTATTGATGAATGATACAGTCAGCGATGTCAACTTGCGGGAAATTCTTTGATTTGCGGGGAATTTTTCGCGTCGCGGAAAATCGGGGAATGAGCTGAATTTTGCGGGGAATTTTGACTATTTAATTTTAAATCATTAAAGAACTTACCTAGAGTGCAGAATACTTTTTGTAAAATTCCAACTCTGCCAATTCCGCATTAGCAACACTATAAGAACATTGATATCAGCAATCAAGGTGAATTTAATTCGTCTTGCCAGAAGAGTTGGGAAGTTCACGCGCTAGGTAGTTCAATGTACTAGATCATTGACTTGATGGAACGAACTAGCTCGAAATTTTTAAATAACTATTTGCTCCAAGTCGCAGTTTTTAATTTTACTTATATTCATTTAAATATATGTACATATTAAATAAAGAAAATATTTATTAATTTATTAATAGATGATATTTTATTTTCATTAGCTAATATTAAATAATGATAATATATAAATTCAAGTGAGCCGAGTGGAAGGAAGTGCGAGAGGCCCTAGCA
>NW_016157160.1:21230-24109 GCF_001687245.7 Rhagoletis zephyria | reverse complement strand
ATGCAAAACGCGTAAATTGTCGAAAAAAGTCGAAAAAGTTGAATGTGTGAAAAATATAAAAATTAAAAGTGTTCTGAGTAGATTTTCAAATGTTCGCACGAATTTTACACATCATTAATTACATTATTTCGATATTTTTTTTCGACATTTTTATTTTAAACTTTTTTTGTTTTCGACATTTTTTTTCGAAAATTTATTTTCTCGGGGATCCGTACGATAAGTCGAAAATAAAATTGTCGAAAGAGAAATGTCGAAATTTAAAAATTTTTTAAATCTCGAAATAATGTTTAACCGAAACGCAAAATGTCGAAATCGTATGCTTTCGAAATGAATAAGGTCGAAAAAATGCAAAACGCGTAAATTGTCGAAAAAAAGTCGAAAAAGTTGAAAGTGTGAAAAAAATAAAAATTAAAAGTGTTCTGAGAAGATTTTCAAATGTTCTAGAGTTCCTAAGATGGAAAAAGAAAGTTCTGCAAAATTACGCAGAAAAAAATTTTTTAACGTGTTATTTAAATTGATTTTAACTTTTTGAAAAGATGGCAACTCTCTAAAAATATTTCTACAATAAAGCATTCTCGTTTGATACCCACATTAAAATATTTCGTTTAAACTTTTTCAAAGAATTGATTTAAACTTTTTTAACAGGCGGCAACCCCATCACAAAATACTTCCGAAATATATAGTTTCTGAACCGCTTTCGCTTGCTAATATTTTGTTAAACTTGTTAATTAATCGGTTTTTTTTTGAAAGAGGTGGCAACGGGATCCGTACGATAAGTCGAAAATAAAAATGTCGAAAGAGAAATGTCGAAATTTAAAAATTTTTTAAATCTCGAAATAATGTTTAACCGAAACGTAAAATGTCGAAATCGTATGCTTTCGAAATGAATAAGGTCGAAAGAAATGCAAAACGCGTAAATTGTCGAATAACAAGTCGAAAAAGTTGAATGTGTGAAAAAAATTAAAATTAAAAGTGTTCTGAGTAGATTTTCAAATGTTCTAGAGTTCCTAAGATGGAAAAAGAAAGTTCTGCAAAATTACGCAGAAAAAAATTTTTTTACGTGTTATTTAAATTGATTTTAACTTTTTGAAAAGATGGCAACTCTCTAAAAATATTTCTACAATAAAGCATTCTCGTTTGATACCCACATTAAAATATTTCGTTTAAACTTTTTCAAAGAATTGACTTAAACTTTTTTAACAGGCGGCAACCCTATCACAAAATACTTCCGAAATATATAGTTTCTGAACCGCTTTCGCTTGCTAATATTTTGTTAAACTTGTTAATTAATCGGTTTTTTTTTTCGACCTTATTCATTTCGAAAGCATACGATTTCGACATTTTGCGTTTCGGTTAAACATTATTTCGAGATTTAAAAAATTTTTAAATTTCGACATTTCTCTTTCGACATTTTTTTTCGACTTGTCGTACGGATCCCATTTTTAATATCTTCTCACAAAAATTCTAAATTGCTAAAATCTATTTGCATGTGAAACCTTTTTCTATACAAAGCCAGCGATTGAATAGCAGCTTTTGGAACGCTCGCCAAACTCAGCAGCACAACCGCTGATTACTGGGCCTGGCACAGGATGGATCAATCACCCGAGAAGCAAACCAATTTAAAAAGAAAGAAAGTTGCCTCATTTTCATTTTTTCAATTTAAATTATTTATCTTTTTTGTATTTCACATGAGACGCTTTGGTGTGGAAGAAAAAAATCAGAACAGTTTTTGACACTTTCGATACCAGAAGCAACAACAAAATAGGGGTAAATGTTTGATATGCCTTGAATTAAACAAAAAGTGTGATATAAATCATATGAAGAAAGTGATATTCACAAAATATTTTTACTTATGAAAACTCAACTCTAACAAAATATAGGGAAAGCATCGTCTTTAAAAACTGCTCGGCATATTGGGCATAGCGCTTTTGTATGCATTTTATCTGCATGCTTTTTAATAGGGATGTGCCGGATAACCGGATTCCGGATGTCCTGTAAAAAATAATAGCCGGATTCGGATATCCGGTAGACTGCTGTCCTTAATAAATTTCACAATATTGTTTTTTTGCCGGCTCGAGTTCACCCCGACCTCCGCACCGTTTCTGATGCTACAGAATTTACCATTTCGAAAACACAATTACGCACACATCCGTGCGATGCTATCGCAGTGAAAAATGGCATCTTATAAACAAACAAAAAACAATATTCATCAAATTCTTTTCTTTTGAACAATCAAGATGTTTTGTTTTCTTACGTTTAAATTATACAGAACCCGGCTATTAACCTTTTTCGTTTCCGAACGCGTAGGTCTGCAATTTCGGCACGACGAAATGAAGAGCTGTGAATGTTCCAATAATAGTTGCGGCATTGTTGTAATTTTTTCGGAACAGATTCGCACCGTTTCAAAACTCGTTTTTTTTCTGGCGCCAATAAAGCTAAAAACTGGGTTGTTGATGAACTAATTCGAAATTATAAATCAGTTAGCATGGAGGAACCAGTTGAATGATATGAAATATGCCGAACTATAGTTAAAGCTTCCATCGAAGATCGAGCTCACGAGGATATTTGGCAATGCTTTGAGGAAATCGCCAACGGCTCTGATGCTGATTCTAGTGTTTCTAGTGATATGGATAGCCAAACGATTGGTAGACAAGGCAGCGAACTTACAAGAAATAATATTATAGTTAAAAAAACTAAAAACACGCTTTTATTACAAAAAGAATTAAAAAGTATAAAATAATTTGTAGATATAGCGATTCCGTTTAAGAAGAATAGGAAGTTCCCTAACCTGATTTAATTTAACTGTTTTAAGTTAGCTAAAAATATGATTAAAGTGATTGATCCGTAGTTATAGTCAAAATAAAGTGCACTGTAAAGTT
>NW_016157160.1:19137-21205 GCF_001687245.7 Rhagoletis zephyria | reverse complement strand
TTTTTTTTTTTGCTAGGGCCTCTCGCACTTCCTTCCACTCGGCTCACTTGAATTTATATATTATCATTATTTAATATTAGCTAATGAAAATAAAATATCATCTATTAATAAATTAATAAATATTTTCTTTATTTAATATGTACATATATTTAAATGAATATAAGTAAAATTAAAAACTGCGACTTGGAGCAAATAGTTATTTAAAAATTTCGAGCTAGTTCGTTCCATCAAGTCAATGATCTAGTACATTGAACTACCTAGCGCGTGAACTTCCCAACTCTTCTGGCAAGACGAATTAAATTCACCTTGATTGCTGATATCAATGTTCTTATAGTGTTGCTAATGCGGAATTGGCAGAGTTGGAATTTTACAAAAAGTATTCTGCACTCTAGGTAAGTTCTTTAATGATTTAAAATTAAATAGTCAAAATTCCCCGCAAAATTCAGCTCATTCCCCGATTTTCCGCGACGCGAAAAATTCCCCGCAAATCAAAGAATTTCCCGCAAGTTGACATCGCTGACTGTATCATTCATCAATAAGCTTTGTGCGCAAAACATGGGCGATTGGTGATAATGGGCGTAGTTCCCAAAAATAATGAACCTTATATCTTCGCAGGCATTAAATAAACGAAGGTTTGAGGCTTATACGTGGCTTTCAAAATTGGTGGTTTTTATAGATATGCGCCAGTATTTCAATGATTTGAACGTAAAGCGAAGAAGTAGTCGGATTTCAGCGATCCCGAAAGAACAACTGGTACGATGAGGAGGGTCAGGAAGCTGCATAGAAAAAAGATTCCGCCTACAGGGCCACGATGCGATCGGGCGCAACGCGAGGGAAGCGAGACGTACTTGCCCCAATAAGAAGAGAGAGGCCGAAAATGCTAGCCGACAGGAAGAATGCCTGAAAATTTTACCAGAGAGTTAGGCGACTTACGGAAGGTTTAAAGACCGGGGCGTACTCCTGTAAGAACAACAATGGCGACCTAGTAGCCAATGTCCAGAGCGTACTTAAGTTATGGAGGGACCACTTTTCCGCCCTACTAAATGGTAGCAGCACGGAAAGTTGTGGAGAAGAAGAACCCGTGCCCGCAGTCGATGATGACGGAGTCGACGTTCCCCCGCCTGACTATAACGAGGTACGCTTTTGACAGCACTAAAAGGAGTTGCCTATACGCCGCTTTGTCTGAATTCGGCATCCCCTCGAAACTCATACGGCTGTGTAAAATGACGTTGAGCAATACCACCGGCTCCGTCAGAATTGGGAAAGACCTCTCAGGGCGACTCCCTTTCATGTGACTTCTTTAATCTGATGTTGGAGAAGATAATAAGAGCTGCAGAACTGAACCGCTTTACTACAAGAGCGTGCAATTACTGGCTCATGCCGATGACATCGACATCATCGGTAACAAAAACCGCGAAGTCTGTTCTGCCTTTTCCAAGTTGGATAAGGAAGCAAAGCGAATGGGTCTGGTGGTAAGCAAGAACAAGACGAAGTATCTGCTGTCATGAAACAAACAATCAGCACATTCGCGCCTTGGCACCCACGTCACTGTTGACAGTTGCAATTTCGAGAAAGTAGAGAATTTCGTTTACTTGGGAACCAGCATTAACACCGATAATAATGTCAGCATTGAAATCCAACGCAGAATCACTCTTGCCAACAAGTGCTACTTTCGACTGAGTAGGCAATTCAGGAAAAAAGTCCTCTCTCGTCGTACGAAAACCACGCTCTATAAACCACTCATCGTGCCCGTGCTGGTATATGGCGATGAGGCGGCTCTTAGAGTATTCGAGGAAAAGATGTTGCGGAAGATTACGGNCGACTGAGTAGGCAATTCAGGAGTAGAGTCCCTTCTCGACATTCGAAAACCACACTCTATAAGTCACTTATCATGACCGTGCTGGTATTTGGCGCAAAAACATGGAAAATGACAACATCCGATGAGGCGGGGAGTGTTCGAGAGAAAGATTTTGCGGAAGATTTACGGGCTTTTACGCGTTGGCGACGGCGACTACCGCAGACGATGGAACGATGAGCTGTATGAGCTTTACAACGATATGGACATAGT
>NW_016157160.1:6634-17121 GCF_001687245.7 Rhagoletis zephyria | reverse complement strand
GCAGCGAATTAAAATACAGCGGCTCCGCAGTTATTTCTTTTCATGTAAGCAATATGCATTCTAAATGTGAACTTAATCGGATCATAAATACGGGTTTTCCAAATATCTCGACTCCTGCGCCACCTGTCGGCAAAATTTTTTGTGGATTTATTTATTTTCATATAAGTCATATATGTTCTAAATATGAACCACATCGGATCATAAATACGGGTTTTCCAAATATCTCGACTCCTGCGCCACCTATCGGCAAAATTTTTTTCGGATTAATTTCTTTTCATATACGTAATAAATGTTCTAAATACAAACCAAATCAGACCATAAATGCGGGTTTTACAAATATCTCGACTCCTGCGCCACCTAGCGGATTAAAACATCTTTTAAATTGTATTGTCCTCGAGTTCTGAGCTAAGTTTGAAGTTTCAAGTCTGTAGCTCATCGGGAAGTTTGTTAAATATTGACTGCAAAGTTCCAGGACATACATACATACATACATACATACATACATACAAGTGAAGTTAAATAAAAGCTTGTAAAAAGGCAGCGATTTATGAACTAGAAATAGAGAAATATTTGCAGCTACCTCTTATATCCCGACAAGAAGATCCCTTAACTTGGTGGAAGTATAGCCGCAAATAATTTCCAAATTTGTTTACACTGGCAATGAAGTATCTCCGCGCGCCACCTTCCTCAGTGAACTCGGAAAGATTATTTAGTGCATCGGGTAACATTTATGTTGAAAATAGAAATAGGTTGTTGCCCGATAATGCGGAAATGCTTCTTTTCATAATGAAAAATATACAAATTGTTAACTATGATTACTAATTAGATACTATTAAATTGGATTACAAAAATACAAAATCTGGGTTAAATTTCTAAATTGAATCTTCTATAATCGACATCCGGAATCCGGCCGGATAACCGGATAACCAAAAAACGGCCGGATAGGCCGGATTCCGGATATCTACCGGATACCCGGCACATCCCTACTTTTTAATATGTTAAAAACATTGCTGGAAAACCTTAAAATGTTTGCATGGAACGATGTCGCAATAAACAGATGAAGTAATAAAACGACTTTCTCGCTTTTTTTTCTGATATTCGGCTGCCTTATAGTCACATTTTATAGGCAAATTTTCTAATAAGGCATGGCACCTGGTAAATTTCACTATGGGTGGGATACATGCAATAACACCGTACACAATAATTCCCATTACTTGGTCATTAAAAAGCAGTTTCAGAAGTGAAATAGTGTTATCTTATTATTTTTCTTTTTTCTAAACGGTTATAATGCCACCAGTGCATAATTGCGAAGCGTGGATAGGGGGCGGGGGATGCGAGCGGGACGTCGAACGCGGCGCGGGGCGGCCCGCGAACGCGACCGCCGTGATGCTGGGCACTTTCAAAATTGTGTACTTACAAATGCGTCCATTTGTCAAATGTAACTGGGTGACTGTGCACTATTTTGCTTTATCACTCAATTGTTAAGTTTGAAAGTTGGTCTTATTGCTTAACAAGAAATGAAATAAAGCAAATTTGTGTTATTTCACATTCAATTGGGAAATAACACAAATCTACGTTATACCCGTTTGTGTTAGTAGGGCATTTAACAGAGGCATTTGGAAGGCAATGACTCGGTTAAATTCTGAGGTAGAAACACAGAAATAAATGTTTAGCAACAGATACGTGTTCTGCCAGCAGCATCTGGCAAACTGTATTTTTAATGAAAAAACGAAACGAAAAAACGAAAACCTGCCAAATCTCCGTTCTAAAATTGCATTTTTTTTCATGTTTAAATTTGTTTACATAATTATGCACATAAATAAGTAAAAAATGTTGTATACATACATTTGTATATACTTAGGTAAATATGCACATAAGCAATTTTGCCTGCGGTTGATCTTTTTTCGCAACTTTTATAATTTTTATGAATTTCAGATGATACTTAATAGAAACACCTTATCCAACTGCCACCCCTTCCACTGAATTAAATATCTATGAAAAGTTGTTACATACCTACAGCCATGGGCGTAGCCAAACGAAATTTAGGTTGCGGTCTATACAAGTTTTTTTTTTCAAAGCCAATAATGATTACTAAAAAATTGTTATTATAGCTTAAAATTATTGTAATTATATTGTATTGTATGTTGTACACAAACACATAAATAGAAATTCACAAAAGTTGATATAAAACTATTCGTCGATTTAAATAAATAACTTTTTACTGCACGTGTTTTTTTTACGAGGAGGAAGCATCGAAAGCCTAATCCCGTCAGCGTGAGACTTAAACACAAACTAAACCTCCTACCATCATGTACCGTTCTCCATCCGGTACCACCATCTAGGATTTCGTCGGGATATTAACATTGTGTGCCTGATAAAGTTATAGATCTAATGATGCACAAAAAATATGCATACTTATAATTTTGAATACCCCATCACAATCTGGACTTAAGGTATAAAAACGCGTTTTTCGTAGTTTGAGCCTTATAACTGTTCGTAACTCAATTTCTGTTTATCCGATGAAAAATAGATACAGTGCGTACACGGTAGAGGTATACGCCGCCGAGCCACGCCGCCGCCGCCGCCGATTTTTGTCATTCCTCGCGCGCCGTCGCCGAGTTACGAAAGTATCGGCGCGGCAGCGTTCGGCGCCTAATGAATTTTGTACAAAATTTTCATGATGTATGTACATTGAAGTACATCGTTTGAAGGAACTAAATACTACTCGTTTAAAAATACAATTTTACGAAATGAAAATTACTTTTTTTTTTCCTTAATTTGGGCCACTGGACAAGAATATGATCTCCTTTATTTTCCAAAAAGAGCGTAACTCAGAAAAAACGTAGGTAACATATTTTTCGATCGAAAGCGTTAATTACAGTTAAATTAGGGTCGAATACTGGTAATCTAACGATTTTTTTCCGCAGTAGACAACTCTTTCCAATACTACAACAACACGAAAGTTATAACACATCAAAAACTTTAACGCCAATATCTCAGAAAGCAGTTTTAACCGAAGCAGCTTCTGTTCATCTAACTCATTCTATCTAACTCCTCAATTATTAGAGATAAAACAAAGACAAGTTGATTTTGCTGAGTATTTTTTTTTTATATTTTAAACAGACTTTAAATAAAGAGCAAACACTTTTTTTGTGCTCATTTTTACATTCGTAAGTTATTTTACTCTGGGGTCCCACATACGTATACAAGTACTAGGTGGCTGTGTGAAAATTACGTTAGCATTCCTTAATGGTGGTCAAACCCCAGGAAGGGTTTTGCTCCCTCACATCGCAACGTTTTCTACAAAGGGTTGAAGTTCCCCCTTTTTGGTACAAATTAGTATTATTTTTCATTACAGTAAACAGTGGGTCAAAAAGACCCGTTCTGGTTCGAGTTGATGGGTTAAACTTTTGGAAAAAAGTAGACCAACCATGTTTTCATTAACGTAATCCGCAAAAAATCGTAAGCACTCCGTAATTTAACATAACGGTTGATAAGATTATTGCAAAAATTTATTGATAGCGACGTAAATTATCCCATTAACTTAACTTTTACAATTTTTTATTTCTTTAAATTGAAAGAGAAAAAAATTTCCAATTAACAAAAAATAACCCAGTTGTTAGTAAGCTATTTTGCGGGATTTCTATAAAATATATAACTTGTAGTTAGCTACAAAAAGCTAGCTTGAAACTAGTTGACAAGTAATGCAGGAGTAATGAAGGATATAGTTTTCTTTAAACGCGTTTGGACAAACGCGTTGAGGACAAGCAAAAAGAAGATCGAAATTTCATATTATCATTTTGAAGTTATGTCTGACGGAGTTCGAATATGGGGCCACCTATAACAGAATATGAAATGTAGTAAAGTAAAAAAAAATAAAAATAAAATTTAAAAAAATATTTTGTTTTTCCTATTGCTATTTTATGTCCAAAAGTCGTTAGTTACATCTAATGCAGAGGTAAACCACGCTTGACTATTTCGCGGCCATCGCCATGGAAATATAGTTAGCTTTCGTCAAAGAAAATATACAGATAATAAGTGACTTTTAGCTCCTTCCTAATCAACTTAAAGTTAGCTTATAGTTAGATACATATCCTGCAGGGTCTAGAGAACATACAGAGCCATGTGTGTATGTATGTCTATACCTCAGACCTTCTTCTGTTCGTCCATCGTAATTTAAATTTAAAACTAGTTCAATGAATAAATTAAATAGAATTATAATCTGAATTACCTAATGCTTAACGCTGACGAGATGACATGATAAGATTAGTAGCCCCATGGCTCTTTGGAATCTACCTCATGGGCAGTAGTGCCGGCCTTTCCAGACGCGCCGGCGTCGCCGCCGCCGCTGATTCCTTTTGAAGTTGACCACGCCGACGCCGCAAGGCCTGTCGGCGTAAAACTCTAGTACACGGTAATCGCCACCCTCAATATAATAATAATAATAATATCCCAACGGTTTTTACCCTCCATTCCCGCCCATCCGCACGAGGGGCGCAGTCCGCATGACGTACGGAACCAATATTTTAAATTTGCAATTCCTTCGCAAGTCTCTAAAACAAAACATTGTAACCTTTATAAGTGCAACTTCAAAACAATTTTACCTCAATACCTACAACTTTCTTTGTTTATGCATGCCACGCACACAAAATTTGAACTTTTTGCATTTCTTTGATTAACCAGTATTCTGGAAAAACTACAAAGTGGTGTTTCAATTATAGTGATGTGTGATGAGCAGGACCGAAGAAAATAAGCAGGAAAAAAGCAAATTGAAACGCTTAGATAAACATTAAAATATCAGTAAATATGCTCGAAATATGTCGGCCGCCGTGGTGTAGTGGTAAGCAGTGCGCGCTTCCACTCCGCAACGCCTGGGTTCAAACCCTGGTCAAAGCAACATCGCAAAAAAATATAGAAAAAAAGGTTTTTTCTTAACAGCGGTCGTCCCTCGGCAGGCAATGGCAAACCTCCGAGTGTATTTCTGCCATGAAAAACAGCTTCTCATAAAAATACAATCGCCGTTCGGAGTCGGCGTAAAACTGTAGGTCCCTCCGCTTTGTGTGACAACATCAAGGCGCACGCCACAAATCGGAGGAGAAGCTCGGCCAAACACTAACATATGTGTAAGCGCCAATCTATTATTATATTATTATGCTCGAAAAACAAAAAAATATTAATGACTTGAAAAATATGATAGAAATTAAAAAGTTAAATTAAAAAATTAAAAGTTTACTTCTCCAAGCGCCCTCGCTTGACTTGAATCGTACCAGCGAAGTAATCAATGGTACTGTGAATATTCTTCGAAATTATAGAGAAAATGCTGACACACATTTTTCTGATATATTTTCAAAAGTTACCGATATCGCTAAAGAATTGAATTTCGACACTGTCCTTCCTCGGAGAGTGAATTGACAAAATTTTCGGGCTAATTATCGTCCGTCTAACACTGCAGATTATTATCGAAAGGCCATATTTATACCGCTATTGGAAAATATTTTGCTCAATCTCCGAGAAGGATTGCCGAAAGACACATTAAACATTTTTGATTTGAACTTATTAGATACTTCCATTTAAAATTGGGGAATATAATACGCCTGACGAAAAAAATAATGGTATTGAACGCGTAAAATCGCTTGGAAAACGATACGAAGTTTTCTTAGGAAAGACGGTATCAATTTGGAAGGAAAGTATAAAGTGTGGTTGGAACGATGGACAAAGCGAAAGGAAACCGAAAAACCATTCCCAAAATCAGCAGCAGAAGTTCTTGGTAAATGCGACGAATATGCTTTTCCATTAATTAACAAACTTCTCCGCATTTTGGTCACACTTCCAGCTAATAACGCTACTTCTGAAAGAAGTTTTTCAACCCTTCGCCGGTTAAAACATGGTTGCATAGTACCATGAATGAAGAAAGACTGATAAGCCTAGCACTTTTACACGTACACTTTGATATTGAAATTGACACTGAACGGATAATAGAAAGATTCGCAAAAGGAGAGCGCAAAATTGAATTTGCAATTTAAATTATTACAATAAAAATTCTGAATAGGATTTTAAGTTACGTTACTTAATTACGTCCTTCATTTTACCAACATTGTATACAATAAATAAATATTTATATGTATATATTGCATTAATAAACCCAAGGTATAGCTTTACATCTTGTGTTTTTTTTTAGGACATGCAATTGTTTTATTAGACCTTGCACCAAATTCACAAAATGAAAAGTAATATTATATCACAAAACACTTGACTTAACACTTCATAAAAAATACTCGAACCTATATTTGCATGAAAAATAAATTAGGGTTAGATGCCTGTAATTTAACGATATTTGACAAGTTGATCCCAATCACCTGCAAACATAAGCATGACGGACGTAAGAAAAGAGTACTTGAACAAGTGCAAATGCCTTAGTGCCGTGTTTATATTCATATACATTAGACTGCATCACCAAAAAAAGTTGCGTTTTTTCCGCCGGGATTACAAAACTTATTATATTTTAAGACGTCCACCAAAATATTCCGGAAAAATATTAAGATTTAAGTGAGCTGGACCGATTTGAAAATACTTCCAAAAATGTAGTTTTTTATGAATAAAAATAGTTTCTGAAAGAACTTTTTGAAAAAAGTCCCTTCAGATGACAAAACAGATTAAGCTTAAAAAATCTGCATAAAAATATTTAAAAATCTTTTCAACTGAATCGTAAGAATGAGATTTTTGTGCTGTTTTTTTTTACTTTTTTCAAAGATTGATTTACGAAAAATTGGAATAACTGGGCCAAAACTATTCTGATTTGGACTTACGGGATCTCAGTAGAAAGGTATTTTCACACTGTTTTTATTTCTGTCCAAAAAAAATCATTCGTGTCCCAATTTCGTTCGTTCATCCTACCTGAATGAGTTTATTAGCAAAGAAATAAAAAGGGTGAAAACTACCTTTCCACCGACACCTCTTAAGTCTAAATCAGGCTCAGTTATTCAAGTTTTTCTTATACCAATCTTTGAAAAAAGTTAAAAAACAGCATCAAAAATCTCATCATTACGATTCCGTTAAATTTTTTTTTTATGCAAATTTTTTAAGCTTAAACCGTTTTGTCATTTGAGGGGATTTTTTAAAGAAAAATTCTAAGAAACTATTTTTATTCATAAAAAACTCCATTTTTGGAGGTATTTTGAAATTAGTCCAGCTTAAATCTTAATATTTTTTCGAAATATTTTGGTGGACGTCTTAAAATATAATAGACTTTATAATTCCAATGGAAAAATAGTACCGATTTTTTTTGTATGGGGAGTGATGCTGTCTAATATACATATGTGCGTACAACCACACAATCGCATCCAGGCCATTAGTTTATGCATACTAGGCAAGATACTTGATTTAAATTTTTGTAAGTATTTGCAAGCGGGTGATACAAAGTATGTCACAACTTACCTCAGGTTCCAGAATTGCAGTCTTAAGCACTTTTATTCCTCAGGGTCCGCACTACTTGCGGAATATGTGCACGTAAACCTATCAAAACAACAAACCAATGCACCACGAACCGTATATCACTTCACAAAACTGTTTTCGGTTTTATTTTTTTGTTTTATTTTATATATATTTTTCTACTAGCCTTGCACTTACAGATGAATTCACCCGACTTGGACTTAACGTGATTATCATAATGACCTGTTGGCCATCTCCAGAGCCCTTTATAGGCAATTAGGAGGAGAAAGTCACTTTCTTGCCTCATACCCTGCAAAAAATTGTGCGACTAATCTCTAAAGAGAGTATTCCGAGATTACTCTCAATCGGATACAATTGGGCATTAATTAGTCGCAACTAGTCTCATACGGGTAGTAATGGGGATCAATTAGTCTCGACTCATCCCATACGGGTATAGTTAGAGATAAATTAGTCTTCGACTCATCTCTAACGGGTACTATTAACGATTTTATGATATGTACGCACTTAGTCAATGAAATTTCCTGTGCGGCGTAGAGTATTCACTTAACAAACCTGAGCACCTTGGTTCGAATCGCGGCTTAGGCATATTTTTATTTTTATTTTTTTAAAGTGACTAGTCGCTTTTTGTACCCGTTCGGGTATAAAGAGGAACAATTAGTCTCTTCATAGGACATGCTCGAGCAAAAGCGAACAGTTGATTCCATATAAAGAGATCAAAAGTGGTATTAGTCGCATGTTCCTTTTATATATTCGTGTAACACAAAGTAACGTAGATTACCTCTGTAAGTAGGTGTGTAGATACGATAACTGTTGCTTCCACCGTGGCTTGGACTATACAAGAAATAATAACATAGCAGGATTTGCGATACATGCTTATATAAGCGGTTGACTTTCGGTCGATATGCATCTTTGCAGCGGATAGCAGAACCGAAAGTCAAACAGCGTTTCCCAAACGTTGAAGGCTTTTGTCGTAATCATTGCCGCCGGCCTTGCAATACGTATGGATTGCAAATACTATTTCTTAAAAAAAATATATATGTATGTACATATATATATACATGTAGTATGCTAAGAAATGTAATTCATTTTATTTTACTTTTTTCATCATATCTTATAATATAGCCGTAAATACTAAATGCATCTAACTTGCATTGTGGATGAAATAATATTGTTGAGCAACACAAAACGCATAACTAAACATGATAGTTTCAATTAGATCAATAGGTAATTTTGTTGTGTTATTCGGAGAATTAACCCGTCAAGGGGTTTGATTGCCTTAAAGGGCACGAGGGCCTGAAAGGACCCAACCGATATGCTATTCTGAGCCGTAGGAAACCCAGGGTTAGGTATAATTTCATGCCGCATGATTTTAAAATACACGTCACCACCAAAGATTAAAGCTACAGCGGAAGAAGAATAAAAGTTAGGATACGCGAGCTTAAGATTTATAAATTTTTCTGTAATCGATGGGCCTAAATGGCGTGCTGGCGTTTTCAAAGCTATTTCGGGGACAACCTTGGCTGTAAGAGAGACACGCACCCTAGCATCGTTTACTGAGCTGAGCCATAGCTCACACATATCTACGTTCGCCACTGGTAGGGTCGACACGCGAAGCTTCTGAACTAGTGTTCGACATATTTTGCTCGTTTGAGAGCACGGATCCAAAAGTGCGCGAACGAAAACCCGTTGTAGTCGCACATGAAGATATACTGCACACGTTGGCAACAAAGTTAAGGCCCCAGCTAACTGTGACAAAACTTGCGGTTGTCGGCATTTTGACTCTAAACGGCGGTTTCCAGGGAGCAACGAGTGGTGCCGGTCATGACAATATTCGCATGACCCTAAGCTATTGCAATTCTTTGTTGTATGTGAATAAGCCAGGCACCTCGAGCAATACCTATAAAGCAAAACGCATCGCATTCGCCTTTCAAAGTTAAACGATAAGAAGCGTTTGCAAAACCGTAAAGGGTGCGCCCGATTGCACACTCTGCATTTTTTGTTTGTGCTCTTTGTCTTTGCCGGACCGGGTGGTGCAGATGCTAGGAATGCTGATCTTGATGATGATGGCGATGATGATTGCAATCATGGCGAGACTGTTGCCAATTCCATGATGAATAAAAAAACTGTAAGTTAAGATAAGTGAATGTTCTGAGCTTAGTTAGGAAGGACTACTAGCTTTACTATAGGGCGGGTGATTATTCCCTTTTGGGTACGAATGTCGGCTACTCTAGTTCTTTTATCATTGCCTTGATAGACTTTCATGATCCTACCCAATCGCCACTCATGTGGAGGAAAATTTTCATGGCGAACAACTACTAAATCGCCCACGACAAGATCTCTTTGAGGAAACTTCCATTTGTAGCGTTTGTGAAGTTCCTTCAAATATTCTTCTTTCCAGCGCAACGGCATTTGCTGGCTAAGTGCTTTCATTTCCTGCCATCGATTAATCAGTGAAAGTGGATTGGTTCAATTGAAGGCTCTGCAGGAGCGATGATAGGGCCACCTGTAATAAAGTGCCCAGGAGTAAGAGCAGCGCAGTCTGCTACATCTGTGGTGGTAGGAGAAATAGGGCGAGAGTTTAAGCATGCCTCAATATGACCAAGTAATGTTTTGAACTCTTCGAAGGTATACTTATACGACATACCGACGCGCCGAAAATGAAATTTAAAACTTTTCACACCGGCTTCCCATAACCCACCCATGTGAGGAGCTCCAGCGGGAATAAAATTCCAAGTTACCTCATGATGACTGTATAAACCACATATCGATTCCTGAGAACCTTTTATGAACTTCTTGTAATCATTTTTGAGCACTGCAGAAGCGCCAACGAAATTGGTTCCGTTGTCTGAGAAGATCTGTTTAGAGAGACCAGATGTATCGCCTTCGTAGAGAAGCATACGAAGATGCACACATATCCCNAAACCCGTTGTAGTCGCACATGAAGATATACTGCACACGTTGGCAACAAAGTTAAGGCCCCAGCTAACTGTGACAAAACTTGCGGTTGTCGGCATTTTGACTCTAAACGGCGGTTTCCA
>NW_016157160.1:1860-6468 GCF_001687245.7 Rhagoletis zephyria | reverse complement strand
ATGTTCTGAGCTTAGTTAGGAAGGACTACTAGCTTTACTATAGGGCGGGTGATTATTCCCTTTTGGGTACGAATGTCGGCTACTCTAGTTCTTTTATCATTGCCTTGATAGACTTTCATGATCCTACCCAATCGCCACTCATGTGGAGGAAA
Organism: Rhagoletis zephyria; assembly: GCF_001687245.7. Classification (NCBI taxonomy): domain Eukaryota; kingdom Metazoa; phylum Arthropoda; class Insecta; order Diptera; family Tephritidae; genus Rhagoletis; species Rhagoletis zephyria. The sequence goes on along the minus strand of NW_016157160.1, from coordinate 6,316 downwards.
ATTTTCATGGCGAACAACTACTAAATCGCCCACGACAAGATCTCTTTGAGGAAACTTCCATTTGTAGCGTTTGTGAAGTTCCTTCAAATATTCTTCTTTCCAGCGCAACGGCATTTGCTGGCTAAGTGCTTTCATTTCCTGCCATCGATTAATCAGTGAAAGTGGATTGGTTCAATTGAAGGCTCTGCAGGAGCGATGATAGGGCCACCTGTAATAAAGTGCCCAGGAGTAAGAGCAGCGCAGTCTGCTACATCTGTGGTGGTAGGAGAAATAGGGCGAGAGTTTAAGCATGCCTCAATATGACCAAGTAATGTTTTGAACTCTTCGAAGGTATACTTATACGACATACCGACGCGCCGAAAATGAAATTTAAAACTTTTCACACCGGCTTCCCATAACCCACCCATGTGAGGAGCTCCAGCGGGAATAAAATTCCAAGTTACCTCATGATGACTGTATAAACCACATATCGATTCCTGAGAACCTTTTATGAACTTCTTGTAATCATTTTTGAGCACTGCAGAAGCGCCAACGAAATTGGTTCCGTTGTCTGAGAAGATCTGTTTAGAGAGACCAGATGTATCGCCTTCGTAGAGAAGCATACGAAGATGCACACATATCCCTTGGTAATTACGCATCCCCTGCCTCGATAGCTTTTGATGTCAAAAGGGCCAGCAAAGTCCACTCCTGTATTTTGAAAAGGCCTAGATAACGATGTCCTTTCTTCTGGAAGCGCTGCCATGATTTGCGACTGTTCCCTTTTCTTATGGATTACGCATACCTTACATTGGTGGATGACGGCTCTGATTAGTGTTTTTGCCTTTGGTATCCAGTATTGTTGACGTAGCAATCGTAAGACTAATTGGTTTGCCCGATGAAGAGAAATATTATGTATGAAATTTATCAGAAGGCGAGAATAAATACAGCTATATGGGATGAGAATTGAATGCTTTTCATTATAGGAGAGCGCAAGCGAATTGATGAGGCTCTTAGAAGGCCATTACCATCAAGAAATGGATTTAAATTAAGCAGCTTGCTCGTCTTTGATAAAGGTATTTTCAGCGCCAAGTGCTGATATTCCTCACCAAAACCTCTTTTCTGTGACAGACAAATCAAACGTTCGCGCGTTTTAGAAATTTCTATCCCAGAGGCCAAGATAAAAATATAGTAAGGTAGAACCGCTGAGAGTCATTTTTAAAATTCTTGACGTTTCCAAACAATTTAATATTTAAATTTACTCACAAACTCACACACACATTTTCATTTTCAATTTCAAGCAACAACAATTTCGAACAATTTCAATTTTTTATTTTCACTTTTATATGATTTTAAAATGTTGGCAAACTTCAAAGACAAATCATGGCCGACAAATTGAGAGAACGGTTCTACCTTGCTATGTTTTGATCATGCCAGAGACTGCTAAAGAGTCAAACGAATATATATTGCGTGTTTTACTATTTGCCATATAATAGAACCTCAACACATATGACAAAACACGCAAAGCTCGAGGAAGTGAAGAAAATTGTTCCAATGGATCCTCCAAATCGGTAACCTGTGAAACATGCGCATTGATTTTTCTAGCTTCGGGTACGACATCATCCAGTTCCTTGTCCAAAGGCGGCTAGTGTGAGTAGTCTTGTCTCAGCCAGCGAGGATCATGCCACCATAAGTCGTTCGTGCACAGATCTTGTGGACTCACTCCGTGGCTGCCTAAATCTGCAGGATTATCTTGTGAATCTACGTGGTACCAATGTACATGACTCGTCCTTTTTTGTATTTTTGCAACTCTATTGGCTACGAAGGGTGCCCAAGTGTAAGGTGGTTTCTTTAACCATGACAACACAATTGTTGAATCTGTCCAATATGCAAACTGGTAAAGGAGACTTCATCGTAATTGTTATTTTTATTTTATAAGAAAAATCACGAGAACACTATGTTGTTATTTTTTCATTTTCTTATTTTGAATGCAATCTTTGCGATTTAAAATCTAATTTTAAAGAATGTTCTTTCCAAATAAAACCTGTTTATAATATTTTGGTTCAAATTTACTTTTAAATTTCTCGTCGAATTTTGGAAAAAATTAGACTTTGTGGTTAGCGTATCACCTTTAACTTCAAAAAATTTTGAATATAAAATTTCCAATGTATGCAAAAAACTTGAAGTCGGCTTTCACAGACCGCCCTCCGATAATCAATTAACATAAGTATAAGTTTAGTAACTTTCTTCATGCGTTGTGCAATCTAGTTTCGTCAACCCCATTTTCGAAATTATGTAGCCTGCAAAATATTTAAGTCCATCATATTCCATATTTTTGAGTGGAGTGAGGAAATATTCCGCTTTAGAAAAAAATATTACTTCCCCCGATCAGGTCAAATGGTTAACAACAACCTTCTTTTCTGTATCATGATACATACATAGAAGCCATGAATTTGAAAAGGTAACTTCTACAATCTAAATACTTTGTACAAAACAAAATAATGTTATATATGAAATTACTTGTAAAGGAAAGGAGAATGATGAATGTGGAAAAGTATATATTGGCACAACAAAACGGCCTTTGGGTGTTCGACTAGGCGAACATGAATCCGACGTAAGGAAACAAAAGACCAGCACAGCACTAGCTCAACACCCCTGTAGTCAAATGTACTAGTTATAAACTACCTCACAACTAGTATGAACCGCATGCCCAACTAGTCAGCCAACTATCTTTTTTCCATGCAATCAACTGGTATTTTTAACATGGGGATGTCCTACGAGATGGCAATTGTCAGATTTCGGTCAAAAATATACCAGTCACATACTAGTTCAAAATAGACAGAAAAATTGGTCCAATTATGGACCAAAACCACTACTTTGGGAGTAAAAAAAATGAGTTCATGGATATACAATAAAAAAACTTTTAATTAAGTACACTTTAATATATTACATATTTTTATTTAGCAGCCATAGATTTGCCAATAATTGGTGTTAATTTTTTTGAATATTAATTAAAAGCAAAAATAAATACATAAATATTCCAAGCTTTCGAACATAAATTTAAACGCATTTTTCATTAAATGTTATCAAAAGTAAAAGGTTTCAGGTACATTAAATACTATATTTTTACCTTTTTTAATAATATTTAATATGCAAAAGAAAACAATTTAGTTAAAAATCATTACTGAGTGAACTAAAATAAAAATAAAAGTTTTAAAAAATTATAAATAATTAATGTTTAAAAATTGAGATTTAGATAAGAATAAAATAAAGTTTGGCTTGTTGATTGATAATAGAAATTAATCAAATAATTATATTAACCGTGTAATTAAAAAAGTCAAAAAGTAAGAACTTATCAAAAATAATAAATTAAAATTAATGAATTAATTAACATTTTTTTAAAGTAATTAATTATTAATCATTAAGAAGGTGGTGATATCGGTATTTAATCATTAAACGGTTACCCAAAAAAATATGCTTTAATTAATAATCATTATGAATATTAATCATTATTTATAATTGAATACGTACTCGATTTAATGGTGTACAATATACCCAAATACAAGTTATAATATTTTGTGTACTTTATTGTACTAAAATGTCGAAGTCAACTAAAACAGGGCATGAATAAATCGTTTTGTACTTGGTACAAGTCTGGTAATTTTCAAACTAGTTCGGTTTCTGTCAGGAAATTCTACTTGTAAACTAGAATTTTTCCTGACTCGTTTGGGGTTTCACTGCAGGGACATTATATCAAGTGGACACTCAGCTGATTTTGAAAACGCAAAAATTATTGACCGGAAAAAGAGAGAAGCAACCAGATATACACTAGAGAGCCTGAGGATTATGGAGAAACGAGAAAAGACGATAAACCAAAAAGAAGATACAGACAACATAGCGGCCGCTTATATATCATGTTTATTAAAATAAGAGTTTAGTATCGACAAAGTTACCATAATGTATGGATGGTATTGATTTTCAGCGTATACGTCTCTAGTAATGTTCTTTTTGTTTGTAATGTTGGGTTAGTCACAGAAATTTAAATGTTTTTATGTTATTAATTTCGAAATTTGTTTTAATATTCAAAACAATAGTGTGAGTCGGTTTGTACCTATATTTAAAATGTTTAATTGTTTTTATTTATATATTTTTATTGCTTTATGGTTATGTTTTAATATGTTTTGTAACTCATTGCTTTGTGACAGATATCAAATAAACGAATTGCCCCTGAAGATGCTGAAAAGTATTAGCGAAACGTTGGGCTAGAAAAATGGAATAACTTACTTTTATTCGCATCTTGAAACTCAGATCAGACGAGCCTATTAGTATACATGTTAAATAAATACATTGTAATATATATTACAGTGAAACCTCCCTTGGGCGGACACTCACCGTCAGTCATATTTTGTCCCCCAAGAGAGGCGTCCGCTCAATGCAAGGGTAGCTTATTTTAAAACTTTTTAATGTTTAAATTAATTGA
>NW_016157160.1:0-710 GCF_001687245.7 Rhagoletis zephyria | reverse complement strand
ATTTTTCAACCTAGCTCATAAGCTATCTGTGTGAAAACTTCCATGCAAATCAGTTCACTCATTTCCGCGTATTAATTAAATAAAACATTTCTAACAGGTGACAACTCTTAAAAAAAAGTAGCCTACTTTCTCACCCAGGTCATAAGCTATCTGTGTGCAAAATTTCATGCAAATCCGTTTAGTCGTTTCCGCGTATTAATTTAATTAAACTTTTTTAACAGGTGGCAACTCTTCCAAAAAATTAGCTTATTTTCCACTGCAGGTCATAAGCTATCCGCTTGCAAAATTTCATGCAAATCCATTCAGTCGTTTCCGCGTATTAATTTAATGAAACTTTTTAACAGGTGGCAACTCTTAAGAAAAGTAGCCTATTTTCCAATCTAGGTTATAAGCTATCTGTGTGCAAATTTTCATGCAAATCCATTCAGTCGTTCCCGCATATTAAATAAATGAAACTTTTTTAACAGGTAGCAACTCTTAAAAAATACCCTATTAACCAATCTGGCCCATAAGCTATCCGCGTACAAAATTTCATGCAAATCCGTACAGCCGTTTCAGCGTGATGATTTCCCAAACATCCAAACATACAAACTTTCACATNTACCCTATTAACCAATCTGGCCCATAAGCTATCCGCGTACAAAATTTCATGCAAATCCGTCCAGTCGTTTCCGCGTGATGATTTCCCAAACATCCAAACATACAAACTT
>NW_016157159.1:598598-605210 GCF_001687245.7 Rhagoletis zephyria | reverse complement strand
TTCCGTATCTTCATTTCATAACAGAGCACACACTACTGAGGTTGCCGAAATGGTTGCGTCGTGTGTATTGAACAAGAAAAACAGGTTACCTCAACACGTTGCTTCAACGGTTGTCCCGTGTGTAGTAAGCATAAAGTTCACAAAAATTAAAAAAAATTTCATCAAAATTTTTCAACTTTTTCTTCAGATTTTCTAGAATTTTTTTTTTGTAGCAGTTGCTTTTATGCAACGAATAAACACAATTTATTTTTATATGAAAGAAACCCGCAACACCCTTGAAACATGTACTTTGTACTAAATTCAATTAAATTCAATGGGATACAAAACTGCTTGCCCGAAAATTACTTTATATGGAAGAAAATGCTTAGCACCGTCAGCAAAAAAATTATTGAAAATCAACGCGATTTTCTAGGTTATACTTAAACCTACTCAACTTTAATGGGCTCTAAAACTACATACAGTGAGTAAAAGCATAGACAGACGGCAGCGTCGATGAACGGCGCAGCTGATCTGATTAAAATTGTACCTTGACAGACGGCAGTAATGCGGATTACAGAGCCGCAAGGTCGTGGGTTCGAGTACCATGGCCAGTAGAATCTTCATTTGCTTTTTATAAGTTCTAAATTTTTTAACGTTGCTTTCAGTTAGTTGTTGTTGACTTTTTTGATTAAATTAAACTCTAAAAATTTACATTAACCAATAGTATAATAAAAAATGTTATATACCAGTAATTTTTAGCAAAAAAAAAACGACTTCAACTCTCATATAAAAAAAAAATAAATATATATCTCATGATGCACTGATCGGATCTTAACCAGATTAGTATGGGACCACCTCTGCGACACTACCTTTCCGATGCAAAAAGAATTATCGAAATCGGTTGGCGTGGTCCAAAGTTATGCAATAACACACATAAAAAAAAATAAAAAATATTCCGACGAACTGATAACCTCCTCCTTTTTTGGAAGTCGGTTAAAAATACCTGAAACAGATGAAAATAAAATAAAGTAAAATTAATTATGTAAATCAAATAAAATAAAAAAATAAAAGCAATTAAATAAATAATAAATATAAGCAAAAACAAGTAAGAAAGTCTAAGTTCGGGCGGAGCCGAACATTAAATACCCGGCGCAAGTATTAAATATATGTTTTCCACCTTTCCGAAAGCTACCGCTCAGATAAGCCGGGGTGTATACATTTTAAGTAAATTAGCGTCCTTAAATTTCGAAATATTGACATTTCAAGCATTTCTGAAATATACCGTTATATGAAAAGCGGTCGTAATTTTAGTCCGATTTCAATAATTTTTGCTTTTATGTGGCAAGCACAATAACCATACCGAGTTTGGTTCAAATTGCTAGAACGGTTAGCGAGATACATATATGTGATCATAAGTGGGCGGTGCCACGCCCATTTTTCAAAATTTTATCATAAGCGTATTTCTTGGTAAAAGAATTGTTGCAACATCAATTTTGAATAAATTAGCTTTAATATTTACTGATTTATCGAGGATTTCGTATTTCTTCTAAATTACCGTTATATGGGATGTGGGCGTGGTTATTGTCCGATTTTAAAAATTTTCGGCCATTTGGTATGTTGTAGCCAGGCCAACAACTGTGCCAAGTTTGGAAGAAATTGGTGCAGCGGTTACCAAGATATACACATGTGAAAATTTTGTTTTCTACCAAAACACCTTTTCAGCTCAACTGTTTTCAATGAACTAAGCCAATAAACCCAATAACAAAGATACACGACGGTTGGGGCAACACGAATTTCTGTGAGCAACAATGTTACACACGAGGCAACGGTAGGGCTGCCAGATATCTCTCTTGCCAATCCGGGACACTTTAGGGGGGGCCTCTCGCTCCCTTCCATTTTGTTTGTACAAAAATTACTTACGAAAAGATGTAGTAACAAAACAACTTATCACAACTAAAGCAAAACTCAAGATATTCAATAAATTTGCATACAAATTTGCAACTTTTTAATTAGACTTTTTGTAAAAATTTTAAAAATGAAATTTTGCAGCCCATTAAATTTTAGCTGATTTTTGGTATTGTTTTTACTGAGAGTTTCTTCCATACAAACTATGTTCGACAATTCTTTTTATATGGAAGGCACTGCCGGCAAAAAAAATGGCTAAAAATCAACGAAATTTTCTGGCAACTTCAGACTTGCACTTTATTAATTGGTACAAAAGCTATATTTTCAAAAATTTTCTAACAGATCTGATTAGAAATTGTGTTCTGAGGAAGAGTCTCCGAGCCAATAATTTTGTACGGCACTGTACTTATAAGTACTCTAGGTTTCATGAAAGAAAAAAAAATTTGAGTACATGATAACATTAAAATATCACTCAAATTTTTCGTTGTTGTGGACTTGTTTCAAAACTTCTGACGTTTCCTTAATATAATTGTAAAACACTGTGCACGTAATTTTTAACGTAATTAGGTACATATGTATATTAATCATCAACTATTGCTTATGCAAAGTTCAACTATCTGGAGATGTAACTATTTCACAAATGAAACCGGTTCACTGAGAGAAAGAAGTTTAGAATTAAAAAAAAACGTGCTAAATTTAAAAAAATACGCATATGAAAGAGCACCAACCCAACTAATGCTAGTAATACATTTAAGTATACACATTTTATTATTCAGTCTAGAAATATAATCAATTCAAATATGCCCATATAAAAATGAAGCGCTTTGCACCTAACGGAAGCTTTTTCATAATTAAGTTAAAAAATATATATTTAAATTCCATGCTGCCTGTAATGGGATTTGAACCCTGACCCTCTGGAAATTAACAAATTGTGGCAAGTATCTTTGCGCACTCATCTACAGCCAGACATGTAAATGTGCATTCAAATGCTGAGTTAGAATCAACACCACGCGTGCGTGGTATTAAAGTGTTGTTTTTAAATACGAACATTTTACAACGATAATCAAATAAAAATATTCATTTTACAATGCGTTATTATCCTCAGTGAATTCATAAAATTGTAGTTATTTTTTAACTTTTACTCAAATTTGTGCAATCAAATCGAAAACCGGGACATTTAAATGAAACGCGGGACATTTTAAGGTTAGACCGGGACAAATAGTCTAAAACCGGGGCATGTCCGGGAAAACCGGGACGTCTGGCAGCCCTAGGCAACGGTCGAAGCAACATGCCCTGGTTGCTTCAACGGTTGCCTCGTGTATAGTCAGCATATTATAAAGTGTAAAACTTTGATTTATGTGGGTTATATTATAAAATGAACTATATTTTCATAAATAATTAATGAAAAATATTGTTCATGAAAATAATTGTGACTACATATTATATTAGAACAAGGTGTACACTGTCATTTGTCGCCTAGTGTAAGTACATACTTACATATGCTCCGCAATTGGTTGTTTAAGATAAACGCGAAAAAATAAAACAAGTAACTTAGTTCTTTTGAAATGAACAGTTTTGAAATTTTCTTGCTTTCTACATAAAAAGTGGACTTAGCAACTTTTCACTCTAAGCTAGCAATATCCGTGGTGCATACATGCATACAATTTATAGTACCTACATATTTTAAATGTGCAAAGTGTCAAATGCTTTAGTCAGATTTTGCGCATTTGTAACGGTTATTAATCGACTCAATTCGCAATGAATGCGAATAAATCGATTTTTGACAACTGTTGAAAATTGAATCAAGTCAATACAAATGAAATGCAAATGGGCGATGAGAAAACCTCATAAATTAAAGGCAAAATAATGTAGAGTGAAAAGGTCTGCGACATAAAGGCGTGTTTTAGCAGTTTCTATAGTATGTATATATATGCATACATACACGCCACTCCATTGATAGCCCGATTTTGAAAAATTAAAAAAAGTGTAGTTAACCCTTCAATACAATCATTGAGTAAAATCAATGAAAATAAGTATGTGGCATAATGAAATCTTTAGCACATAACGTTCAAACGCATACATATCCATTTTGTGATATAACATCATCCCCGTCCGTCAGTCGCTAATTGTGAACATTAAAAATTGCAATTCGAACATAGAAAAATAGATCAAAAGTGGGCGTTCTCCGCTGCGGCTTGCAATTTTTCATTGCCATTGACCGAAATTTAAAAATCGCAAAATTGCTAATTTTAAGCTAGTAACGATTGTGTGTTTCATGGTTCACGCCCAGTCTGCATTTAAGCGTTTGAATGGCAAAGGGGGTAATTGGTTATTGATTTATCATTTTTGAAAAGATCATGCCATAGAGAGTAGCAGATCCATTTGGTTTAAATTAATTTAAAAATGCGGAAGACGTAAATTTCTAAATAGAAAAACCTTGGCTTTTAAGAATACAAGTACAACTTTGCTACGGATGTTTTCGCACGTGCAGGAAAAATCGTATTGGGCGTCACAATCGAAAAGGGTTAACTTCTCCGTCACCACCACCATTTTTCTATTATCTGAATTATTATTGTATTCGAATAACATAAATTTTTATTACTTTTGATATCCCATTTTATAGTTTGGTTGACCGCTTTCATTTGGTGCATTATTATTTACCGGCCGCTGCAAGTAAAGCCATTAAAATTTTTGATTTTTATTATACAATGTGTTCGGCTTAATGGAGGCTAGATCAAAACCTGTACCCTTTGTAAAGATGTTGCGATTACAATACGCACTTTCAGCGCATGCACACACATACATACATGTATATATATTTTTCGCATTATTTAATTTAACAATATAAGTTAGTGTGTATGTAGATACACATTTAAAGTGTGAATTTACTTAGTTTTACGCCTGTCTACACAAATCCTACTGCAAACCGCCGTTTAAGTACAAAGTCTTGTCAAATATTCATTGTGGCTACTTTAAGTAAAAAGAGCATAACATAATTCATTCAACAAGGCCATATTCATTTCGAGATCTAAAAATAAAGTCCAACTATTCAATTTGTTGTTTTTAGTCCCAAAGTACTTTATTTTAAATTTTTAGGCTATGTACATTAGACTGCATCACTCCCCATACAAAAAAAAAATCGGTACTATTTTTCCACTGGAATTATAAAACCTATTATATTTTAATACTTGCAGAAAAATATTTCGGTAAAATATGAGACTTAAGTGAAAAAATCACCTCATATGACAAAAAAGTTTAACCTTAAAAAAAGTGCATAAAAATATTTTTAAAAAATTTTCAACGGAATCATAACAATGAGATTTTTGATGCTGGTTTTGAACTTTTTTCAAAGATTGGTTTAAGAAAAACTTGAATAACTTAGCCAAAACATTGCCGATTTAGGCTCGAGCACCCCCTGCCCCTACCTGGCTACGCCCATAGTAGCGTTGCCACTAACAATTTTTTCCCTCTACAAATTTTCTTCCCAAATCCGACCAAAATCGTTTACAACCTACCAAATAAAATTCAATTACAAACAAGTAAGAAAGTCTAAGTTCGGGTGGAGACAAACATTAAATACCCGGCGCAAGTATTAAATATATGTTTTTTCANACTTATGAGGTATTATCAGAAAGGTATTCTCTCACCCTTTCTATTTCTTTGCAAATAAGCTGATTCAAAGTATGAAAGAGAAAGGTAGGATAAACGAGCATCATTCCACGTTGAATTAAGGTGTGTTGATAATTGATAAATAAGAAATTGAGACGTGAACGAGTTTTTTGCAAAGAAATAAAGAGGGTGAGAAAATATGTACCTTTCCACTGATACCTCATAAGTCTGAATTGGTATATGTAGTTCTTGTACAATTATTGAAGTTTTTCTTAAACCAATCTTTGAAAAAAGTTAAAAAACAGCATCTAAATGTAATTATTATGATTCCGTTCAAAAAATATTTTAGTATTTTTATGTCGATTTTTTAAGCTTAACCTGTTTTGTCATCTGAGGGGAGTGTTTTGAAAAGAATTCTTTAAGAAACTATTTTTGTTCATAAAAAAACTCCAGTTTTGGAGGTATTTTCAAATCGGTCCAGTTCACGTAAATCTTAATATTTTTTCCGAAATAGTTTGGTAGAAGTCTTCGAATATAATAGATTTTGTAAAACCGGCGGAAAACTCGCAACTTGTTTTGGTGATGCAGTCTAATGTATGTGCATATGTATGTATGAATTTACACATAGGGATTTCTTCACCTCGTATTTGCGCCACCTATTAAGCTGGCATTTCAGGGTACTATTTTATATATATATAAGGAAAATTTTAAAGTTGGGGGAAGGGCGGGAAGGGGGGCGGGGCTCGAGCACCCCCCTGCCCCTACCTGGCTACGCCCATAGTAGCGTTGCCACTAACAATTTTTTCCCTCTACAAATTTTCTTCCCAAATCCGACCAAAATCGTTTACAACCTACCAAATAAAATTCAATTACCAACAAGTAAGAAAGTCTAAGTTCGGGTGGAGCCAAACATTAAATACCCGGCGCAAGTATTAAATATATGTTTTTTCACCTTTCCAAAACCTACCGCTAGATGGTAAGCCGGGGTGTATAAATTTTGAGTAAATTAGCGTCCTTAAATTTCGAAATATTGCAGTTTCAAGCATTTCTGAACTTTACCTTTAAATGAAAAGCGGCCGTAATTTTAGTCCGATTTCAATAATTTTCAACGTTTCGCTT
>NW_016157159.1:545106-593089 GCF_001687245.7 Rhagoletis zephyria | reverse complement strand
GTGGCTAAAATAAAAAGTGTTACATCATGTTACAGTTTTTCTCGTCACTGTAAGTATGGCAAACGAGAGCTTTCAGCTTGGAACTCTTGTTAAGAAATAAAAAATAGCATTTGGTTTTGCATTCCTTCTGCCAGGTCTGCAGATCACAAACCGTTTACTTCGTAAAAGCAGGAAATAAAATAAAGTTGCAAACTAACTATAACTCAACTATTCTTAACACAACTCTTTCTAGTGAAAGCCATCGTGTTCGAGATAGGGATGGGTAGTGGGGGGTTTAAATTCGATTTTTTCCGAATTTCGAACATTGTCTAAAGATTCGATTATTCGATTCGAAATTTGGTGGTACAAGTTCGATTTAATTCGAATTTTTTCGAATTCCCAGCAATTGTCTTACAGAAAATTTAAAAGTTTGTTTGTGAGAAAGATAGCTCAAATCGAAAAATAGATTCAATTGCACTTGCATTAAAGTGCATAATTATCCGTATCGCTCTTCTTAGCTTAACAACCAAAAATAAATAGAAATAAGTATTTTTTTCTCAAATAAATATCTCAAAAACTAACAGAAAAAATCCAAAAATTGATCAAATGTATCACGTAATTTTTTAGTATGAATTAAAACAAATATAACAAAATGTATATTGAAACTAATTTTTTGGGACGTATAATGTACTAATATATATTTATTTTTCTTGCTTTACAAGAACAAAGGAAATTTGTACATACTTCACGTTACATACTTATATATCTAAACGTATGTATGTTTATACTTTTACCACGAATAAAAAAGTCTTACATTTGATGACAACGTATGATTTTGCTTTTTAAAGCGAGATCTTTAAGTGAACAAGGAACAAAAAAATAATAGGCCGTGAAGAGTTCTATCAAGCCACATTTTTGGCAAATGTGGTACCACANAGAAAATTTAAAAGTTTGTTTGTGAGAAAGATAGCTCAAATCGAAAAATAGATTCAATTGCACTTGCATTAAAGTGAATAATTATCCGTATCGCTCTTCTTAGCTTAACAACGAAAAATAAATAGAAATAAGTATTTTTTTCTCAAATAAATATCTCAAAAACTAACAGAAAAAATCCAAAAATTGATCAAATGTATCACGTAATTTTTTAGTATGAATTAAAACAAATATAACAAAATGTATATTGAAACTAATTTTTTGGGACGTATAATGTACTAATATATATTTATTTTTCTTGCTTTACAAGAACAAAGGAAATTTGTACATACTTCTCGTTACATACTTATATATCTAAACGTATGTATGTTTATACTTTTACCACGAATAAAAAAGTCTTACATTTGATGACAACGTATGATTTTGCTTTTTAAAGCGAGATCTTTAAGTGAACAAGGAACAAAAAAATAATAGGCCGTGAAGAGTTCTATCAAGCCACATTTTTGGCAAATGTGGTACCACAGATATTGATGTCAAATTTACTCACAAAGAAGGAAGTTGCAGAGTTGGTTTTTTTTGCAAATAAAGACGAAATTCGACTTTTTTTTTGAAAAATTCGACTTTATCCGAATTTTAGCACCACAAAGTTCGATCTTAAAAATTCGCCGTTTTGGAGCTAAAATTCANGCAAATAAATACGAAATTCGACTTTTTTTTTGAAAAATTCGACTTTATCCGAATTTTAGCNTGCAAATAAAGACGAAATTCGACTTTTTTTTTGAAAAATTCGACTTTATCCGAATTTTAGCACCACAAAGTTCGATCTTAAAAATTCGCCGTTTTGGAGCTAAAATTCATTTAAAATCGAATCTCGAAGCTTCGAATATCGAATCTACCCATCCCTTGTTCGAGATATGCTCGAGATTGTGTGAGGTTTTACTGAACAGTAGTCCTGAAATTCCTTCAGTTCATGTATCCTCTGTGGACTGTGGGAAAATAAACTATTTATGTTGCAGTACAGTGTCTCAAGTTATAGAGCGTAGCTTGAGCAAAGGTGAAGCGAGTGTGGCATGTGTACTTTATATAAAATAAATCGGTTTCTGCATTCAATAATGTTTTCAGCCCGACCAAGTCTCCAGCCATAACTTTGGCTCTATCAGTGGCCAAACCAACTAGGTTTCTCATTTTTAAAGGCAGAACTGTGCATATGTTTAAAAGGTACAATTGGCAAATTATTTATATGCAACATGGTGTTTGAAATAACTAAATATTATTATAATTACGAATTTAAGGACTTAATTCAACTATCCGACCAAAATCTTACTTTGCCCACCAACCTACCAAATGAAAAAGAAGCGACCAAATTTGGTCGGAAAATACCGATAGTGGCAACACTGTTCCCCAGTACCATCGTCAAGTATTTCTTCGGGAGGCGGTTTGAGCACTAGGACCGCACGTACGCTCCAGTCAAATGTGCTCAGTCCTGGGCTATACTTAATAGGTTATGCCACACCTTATTTGTAGTGGAAAACTCTTTTCTTTTTTTTTGCGATTTATTTATCTCTTACAATAAAAAGCATATATAAACACAATACTTATATTTTAACTATTTGGAATAGTAAGGACAACACCTTGAAATTTTGACACCCGTTATAGATCCTTTTCGCTTGGGGCGGTCGGACCAGATTCCGAGCAGCCCCATCGCTGGTATTTGCATTGAGCAGGCATTCAGAAATTACGAGTCTCAAGCCCTTGTGCATTCATGTGTGCTGCCTTTATGGTTGGAATGGCCTAGGTTCCAATCCGCGCCTACGCTTTGGTTTATGAAATTAATGTTGGGGAGGCGGTCTGAAAGCACAAGTTCCTAAGCCGCACTACCTTGTCGGTTGGAACGACCTAGGTTCCAATCCGCTTGACCGAGTTTCTAAGCCGCCTGCATTGTCGGTTGGAACGAGCTAGGTTCCAATCCGTTCATACTCCTCACATTGGCGAATTTCAGAGCCGCACTGCCTCAGCGGTGGGAACTGCCTGGGTTCCAATCCGCACTTATGCAGTACATACCTGTACGTCTCTACCGCTCTAGACATCTCTAGACATCTCAAACACTTGATGTTATTTCACTGCTGGCCGAACTCCATTCCTCTCTACCTCTCAGCATATAATTTACTACAGCTTCTGGAGACAGTGATGCATTGATATACTTTTGTAGTCTGCGTCTCTGTGCACTGAATCCTGGGCACAGTAGATGTATATGCTCCGCATCTTCGATGATGCCTTTGGGAGACTATCAACCCCCATAGTAGGGCTTAAAATAAGGTGTGAGTGACAAATAAAAATAAAATAAAAAATAAAATATTGACGCCGCGCCACCTACCAGGTAATGCCGCACAGTGTTTCGACTATATGGAGGCAGGTGGGAAAAAGTTACGGTGACAGTTCATTGAATAAACCTGTTGGGCTTAGAGTGGGTAAGTAAAAGTCATAAATACAAAATGTCACCGACTCTACGAAAGATATATGTATTTCCAAAAAATGCTAGAATCGACGTTATAACGACTAATCGGTTTAGCTGTGTTTGGTGCTGAATCTGTTAAGACAAGAGTTTCTTTTTCAACTGTAGTTTGGTATTTTTTTATCAAAAAAAATTGGCATGGAAATGCAGATGCTAAAGATTATTAGTAAAAAAAAACTGTGAGTACCAGTCTGTCAGGGCTTAAAATTAGACGCATGTTTTAGCAAATTTCACTTAGTCTCCGAGCATATAATTAGATCTTTTTGCGCGAGTATGCAAATATGTGTAATCCTTGATTTCTTTAATTTTTGGATTTTCAGCTTCTGTTTGCGTAATTTCGCGAAAAGAATTTTTCGAGCAGGAAAATCACGCCAAAAGTTTGTTTATCTGAGAGTGGAAAGCAGAAAATGAAAACTAACCANATTGGCATGGAAATGCAGATGCTAAAGATTATTAGTAAAAAAAAACTGTGAGTACCAGTCTGTCAGTGCTTAAAATTAGACGCATGTTTTAGCAAATTTCACTTAGTCTCCGAGCATATAATTAGATCTTTTTGCGCGAGTAGGCAAATATGTGTAATCCTTGATTTCTTAAATTTTTCGATTTTCAGCTTCTGTTTGCGTAATTTCGCGAAAAGAATTTTTCGAGCAGGAAAATCACACCAAAAGTTTGTTTATCTGAGAGTGGAAAGCAGAAAATGAAAACTAACCAAAATGCCATCATATTCAATGGCTGAGCCCACATTTTATTCGAGTTTTCGACGATATAGATTTTTCTAATAATAGAGAGAACACAAACGCCTACGGGTTAGTTCTTTAATTAAAATTTTTGGATATATAAATAGACATAGTATTCTCCCCGCGCATGCATGGCTTAATACTTATTTCTCTAAAGAAACGCGACTTTTTCAAAAAAGGGCAAAATGAGAAAGGTAAGTTATATATTAGTCTACACACTTTTGGTAAAAACTTGTCATTTGCAACTNAAAATGCCATCATATTCAATGGCTGAGCCCACATTTTATTCGAGTTTTCGACGATATAGATTTTTCTAATAATAGAGAGAACACAAACGCCTACGGGTTAGTTCTTTAATTAAAATTTTTGGATATATAAATAGACATAGTATTCTCCCCGCGCATGCATGGCTTAATACTTATTTCTCTAAAGAAACGCGACTTTTTCAAAAAAGGGCAAAATGAGAAAGATTAGTTATATATTAGTCTACACACTTTTGGTAAAAACTTGTCATTTGCAACTCTTTGCACTAACTTGCCCTTTAAAAGTTATTGTCTACGTTCAATCTAATAATAATTATAATAATAGATTGGCGCTTACACATATGTTAGAGTCTGGCTGAGCTTCTTCTCCGATTTGTGGCGTGCGCCTTGATGTTGTCACACAAAGTGGAGGGACCTACAGTTTTACGCCGGCTCCGAACGGCGATTGTATTTTTATGAGAAGCTGTTTTTTTCATGGCAGAAATACACTCGGAGGTTTGCCATTGCCTGCCGAGGGGCGACCGGTGTTAAGCAAAAACCTTATTTCTAAATTTTTTTGCGATGTTGCTTTGACCAGGGCTTGAACCCAGGTGNCTAAATTTTTTTGCGATGTTGCTTTGACCAAGGCTTGAACCCAGGTGCTGCGGAGTGGAAGCGCGCACTGCTTACCGCTACACCACAGCGGTCGTTCAATCTAATACTATCAATAAAAAAAAAAAACATTGCACAATCGGACAACAAAACACAATAACAACTAAAGGGCCATCAAACATTATTTTACATATCTGGACTAATCTTTTCCATAATAACACTTTTTAAATGTTTAAACTTTTGAAACCACAAGCTAAAAGTTAAGTAACATTTCTTCTAAATTCTTCTAAGATAATGCGAATTTCAATTACTTGACTTTGAAAGCACTTTAAGGAAAATGTATTGCCGTCAGAATTTAATTTGGATAAGTTTTTTACTAATTGGGATATAGGAAACAGGTTAAATTTAAAATACAAAACCAAAAAAAATTGGACTTTATGCCTTAGTTCAGTTAGTTAAACAGCTGATAGAGATGAAATTTCACTTTTTTAATTGGTTATGGTCAAAATTAACTTTTCATTTTTATTCTAGGTGTGCTCGATGACAAAATATGTCATATGTGCGTTCATTTAAATCTCTTTTCTCACTTTCCGTAAAATATTGGTAGATTTTGAGCTTTTTTTGGTAAAAATGGTAGTAAATAAAATATAGCTAAAAAGTGGGTAGATCTACTAATAAAGTGGTGAAGTCCGTGCAATGCTTCGAGCAGCTTGACGAGAAGTAAAAGGCAATAAAAATTCTGGCGCCATTTCAGTCTTTTTTAGTTCTGTCTGCGTTCATGTATTGAAATGAATGAATCAGAGCTATCCATTAGAGGTGTCAAACTATCGATGGTACTATCGATAGTTTTATTTTTTTGCCCCTATCGATGAGTAGTGATAGTTTTTCTCAAAAAAGGTTGAACTATCGATAATACTAGTTGACTATCGATAGTTTTAAACTTCTAGCACAGCCGATTTTATTTATAATGTCTCCATGTAGCTGCGCGTCAGTTTTTTAAGTTAGTCAGTTTTTTATTATAAGTGATACTTTCATTGTGATTTTTCCTTTAATGGCCGTTTTCTCAAGCAACCTTTAATTGAAAAGTTCCCTTTATATTTAAACGTTGCTTCAAACCATAAGGCTATGTCTGAAGTAAAGCATTTCTATTATCGGTGTTTATGTTTCTTGGCTGTAAACAAATCAAAAAATTACATTACGAAATTTAAACAAAATATATCATATTTGAAAATTTATAATAAGCAACAATTAAACAAGGCAACAGTGATTTTGTTGCGGCAAACGATAAAGCTGGTTTCGATAGACTTTTTTATGCTGATTACGAGTCCGTAAGCATAAAGTTTCCATCAGCTTCAGATTTTGAGAAAAACGCGGTCAAAGTGTCAAAAAATCGCTTTTTTTGCTGTATTTTAGAAAGTCTAACACACAAAAAAGGAGATAGAACCTTCAATTGGGGCTTACATTAAAGCTATAACTCTCGACTACTTTCCCTGCACTTTGACCTGATGGTCACTAAAAGTCATTTATTGAACAATATAAAAATACTGCAATAAATACTGTGCCATTGAAAAAAATAAATAAGTTTTGCCAAAATCAGTTTTTGCTGTTAAATAAATAACTATAAGTGACCTTAGAATTAAGGTTCAGGGATGGTATTTTAAGCGATTGTAGTCGAAAGTTCAATCCTTAATTTCAGCCCAAGTGGAAGGCTCTATCCCCTTTTGTTTAATTGCGGTGGGTACTCAAACTTCGCAAAAAATCAGGTTTTGCTGTTCAATAAATGACTATAAGTGACATTCAGGTCAAGGTGTAGGGATGGTATTTTCAGGGATCGTAGTCGAGACTTATAGCTTTAATTTAAGCCTCATACCGCCTTTTGTTTCTTTGCTAGAGCTTTTAAAATATTGCCAAAAAACCCCGATTTTTTGACATTTTGACCTCGTTTTTCACAAAGTCTGGAGCTGATGGAAACCTTATGCTCATGGATTCGTAAGCAGCACTGACAGGTCAATCAAAAACAGCTGTAACATTTGCCGCAACAAGTTTTTTCCCATTTTTGTTGCCATGTGTTATAGATCATAAGAAGAAGCTTTCTTTACTAGGCTCATAATTTTATTTTTAATTGTAAGCTTCAGTAATATAAATAAATAAATACAAGTTAATAAAATGCTTTACTTAGACAGAACTATATATGTTAAAGCAATATTTAAATATAAAGTGAATTTTAAAGTTAAAAGTTACTTAAGAAAACGGCCCTAAGTGTGTTTATATTTTCAATATTTTGTTTTTTGTTTTTCGATGCCATCCCTGTTAATTTGGAACAGTTTTTAATGTTACATTGACTATCGATAGTACTATCGAGGGTAGCGTTTGACACTATCGATAGTATTGCTGGAAACTATCAACGAGTAAAGATAGTTTTTTCTGAAGCATGGAAACTATCGATGGTGGCACTATCGATAGTTTTACAACTCTACTGCATGACCAAGTCATGCAGATGACATCAACGACGAAATTACCATTTATATGAAAAAGTCATGAACGACTTCCATACAAACGAAGCCCAAAGTCATTTAAGACGTAACTTTGCCGTACAAGACTCTTAAGTGACTAATGCATGACATTCGCTACGGGGATATCTAAATCTTATGAAATTCACGCAGAATTCATGTTATTATAGTTTATGAATTGATTTATGTTTTACAGAGCTACTACAAACCATGATGCTGATGGCGTTGAAAACGGAAGCATAGAAATATATTGTTGATTAAGATAATCCCCTATATTAACGTTATTTATGTAGATACCCTCCAGTACTGCTGGAGTCAATCGCTACTTTTGAACCGCTACTGCACCGACTCCTAGGTAAGTAGTTACTCTATTAACCCGTGGTAGTACACATGATAGTGCAGAGTCGAACCAATCGTAAGCGGGATAGCGAGAAACTACGACAGAGGGCGCCCATAAACCACACAAGTGACTACTTTAGTAAATCCCGGTAGTGCAGAGAGAGCCGATGGTGACTACCGCCTAGGACATTGCCTTGTAAAAGTAATCGATGAAATACACTGCAAGTAGTCGGTCGGTAATTGACGGTGTTTATTAGGTAGTTACCGATTCAGCAGTCCTGTAGTCACTCCCCCGTACTGCAGGGTAGTCACTAAATTACTACACACACACACACACATACACACTTACACACAAACATACACATGCACACACACAGATGTTTGTATGTACATATACATATCTATACATACAAGGACGAAATTTCATTATATATATGTACATGTGATATTGTGCATCGAAAAATATATAGATACCCAGTAGCGAAAATGGTCACCGGTGACATCGTCACTAATGAAGATTTAGCGACATCGTCGCACTTGCTGTGAATCCTAAACGACATATAGCTGACAATGACACTGGTGACAGTGTTATGCAGGTGTACTCCCATCAAGGACTTATAACAGACAATGTCTTGCAGCGGTCACTTAAAAAAAGTCCATTGCAAGATACTGTCGCTTGAATGTCATTAGTGATCACTGCATGACCAAGTCATGCAGATGACATCAACGACGAAATTACCATTTATATGAAAAAGTTATGAACGACTTCCATACAAACGGAGCCCAAAGTCATTTAAGACGTAACTTTCCCGTACAAGACTCTTAAGTGACTAATTCATGACATTCGCTACGGGGTATGACCCACCAAACATACATATGTGCATTTATATGTATGTACATCGAATAAAACGATTTAAAAAAACATTTAATAATAATAATAATAATAGATTGGCGCTTACAAATATGTTCGTGTTTGGCCGAGCTTCTCCTCCGATTTGTGGCGTGCGCTTTAATGTTGTCACACAAAGAGGAGGGACTTACAGTTTCACTCCGACTCCGAACGGCGATTGTGTTTTTATGAGAAGCTGTTTTTCGGGGCAGAAATACATTCGGTTGTTTGCCATTGCCTGCCGAGGGACGACCGCTGTTAAGAAAAAACCTTTTTCTACATATATTTATTTGCGATGTTGCTTTGACCAGGGCTTGAACCCAGGTGCTGCGGAGTGGAAGCGCGCACTGCTTACCACTACACAACAGCGGCCGACTGTCAAAAAACATTTAGGTATGTTTAAATCAGATTTTTTTTTTTTTAGTTGACCATTGACCTCGGAATTCACGATAGAGATTTTTTTTGACGAATCAAAACAATGTGGCTCTTTTCAGCAATACTTGGAGTTTAAAATACTATTTCATTTAGGTCTCTATTATTTTTCGATCGCTAGATATTTGCTTTTATAAATATTTTTTTTTTAGTTGAAATTTGACCTTGGAAGTCAAGGTCGAGAACTGTTTTTGAAGAATCTTTATAATTTTCCCGTATTCACCAGTATTCGGGCTTCATAATGCCGTTTAGTTTCTGTCTCTATCTGGTTTGGATCGAAAGATATTTTATTTTGTCCATTTTTTCCCAAAACAGAACACAGTGAGCCGTAAACAGCCTTATTTAATTTGTCTCTTAAAGAAGGCATCTTACCAACCATATGGAAGGAATCGTTTATAACCCTACATAAAAGCGGTAGCAGGTGCTCGGTATACCGACTTCAGTAAAGCATTTGACAAAGTATGTCACTGGTTGCTCATCTATAAACTTTATCTTCTTGGCCTTCAACCTAATATTCTACGTTGGATCTCTTCATACCTCTATGATAGATCACAAACAGTTATGCTTAAAAATACTATTTCTGACGTCATTGATGTTACTTCAGGGGTCCCGCTAAGTAGCCACCTAGGCCCGATTCTGTTTTTGCTTTTATAAACGAGATTTCTACAGATGTAAAATTTTCAAAAATTTTAATGTACGCAGATGTGAAACTTTATAAATCGTACGTACGTATCAATCAAACAAAAGCATTTGCTACAAGCAGATTTAACAACATGGCTAACTGGTGGTATGTAAACCGTATGCCTCTAAATCTGGTAAAATGTAAAGTAATGTGCTTCTCGCGAAGAGCTGTTCAGCCACTTTCTTATACAATAGACAACCATAATTTGGAACAGGTATACAATTTTGTGGACCTTGGTATCACAATGGATCCGAAACTTAATTTTAATCTTCACATTAGAGCGACAGTCAACAAGGCTAAAGGTCTTTTGTGACACGATGGTCAAAAGAATTTAGGGACCCTTATATCACTAAAACCCTGTTTACAACATTAGTTAGACCGATTCTGAAATACGGTTCGGTGATTTGGACTCCAAGGTATCAAATTTACTCAGACAAGATAGAATCAATTCAAAAACAATTCCTACTTTTTGCTTTAAGAAATTTCCGTTGGGATTCTCAATATAACCTTCCGCCTTATACGAGCCGATTAAAACTTATTAATCTTCCTACACTTGTCAGTCGCAGGGAAATGCTCGGAACAATTTTTATGGTTAAATTACTGACAGGCTCAGTTTCAAGTCAGCTTCTTCTGGGTGAAGTTAGCCTTAATGTTCCCTCCCGTTTATCAAGACACTTTTATCCCCTATTTTTGAAAACTTGTTAAACTAATTTTGAATTACACGAGCCACTCCGGTGCTTATGCCAGAATTTTAACTCTCATTCCAGCACATTTGATATATCTGATTCGCTTTTCAACATTAAGAAAGCGATACTATCCTCTCTCAATAAATGAATCATTAACATAAGGACATAAAATCAGCTGATGAATTTAGTTCTGTAGCTGCCAGTTTTAGATCTCGACACTTAACGAACTCCTGCCTATCGTGACTCGGCGAAAAAAATAGAAAATATTGGTTCCGTACGTCATGCGGACTACGCCCCTCGTGCGGATGGGCGGGAATGGAGGTAAAACCCGTTTGGATTATTATTATTATTATGCAGAAGGAAGTTCTGCGCAAAGCTCTTTTCCGGCAACACAGAAAAGAGAACTCTACTTAGTAAGGGTTATAATATCTAAGCGCGGCTGAAGGCCGCCTACGCAGAAAGAAGTTCTGTGCAAGAATACTTCCGCCGACCTTCCCGGCAACACAGAAAAAATAATTGTGCTAAGAAAGCGTTATAATCCCTAAGCGAAGTCGAAGGACGCCTACACAGAATTATGTTCTGCGCAAAAATACTTCTGCCGCTCTTTTCCAGCAATACAGAAAGGGCAATTCTACTTCGTAGGGGTTATAATCCTTAAGCGCGGCCGAAGGCCGCCTACACATAAAGAAGTTCAGGGCAAAAATACTTCCACCGCTCTTTACCGGCAACGCGGAAAGGAGAATTCTACTTAGTACCGGTTATAATCCCTAAGCGCAGTCGAAGGCCGCCTACGCAGAAAGAAGTTCTGCGCAAGAATATTTCCGCCGTTCTTTTCCGGCAATACAGAAAGGAAAGTTCTATTTAGTAAGGTTTATCAGGCCTAAGCGTGGCCGAAGGCCGCCTACCCAGAGAGAATTTCTGCGCAAAAATACTTCCGCAAGTCTTTTCCGGCAACACAGAAAGGAGAATTCTTTTCGTAAGGGTTATAATCCATAAGCGCGGCCTAAGGGCGACTACGCAGAAAGAAGTTCAGAGCAAAAATACTTCCAACGCTCTTTTCCGGCAACACAGAGAGGGTAATTCTACTTTGTAAGAGTTATAATCAGTGTTGCAATGTGTTTTATAGCGAAAAATTTAGCAAATCTTATTGAAATGTAGCAGATTTTTTTTAGCTTGCAGTTATAGTAAAAGATACCCCGCTTGGTATTGTTTGTTTATTTAATCAACAATATTGTTTTGTTACAGATGAAGAATATCTACATTTCTTTTTGGTTGTTTGTGTTTCCGACAGGGTAGGAGTATGATGTATTGTGGAACGATTTCCCGTCATCCCTTGTCAAATTTTGTTTGGAGACAAACCGTCATTTTTCGACACTGAAGGTAGCACAACGCCGAAACCGGTTTGTCTCCAAACCAAATTTGACAATGGATGACGGAAAATCGTTCCACAATACATCAATATCTACATTAGTCAGTCCATTATTTTGAGTATATAATATAATATATACAGGAAGTTCAGACATTTAATGACCAATCTATGAGAGTGTATTTGGGACTCAAAAATAAGCCAAACATTCCTAACCCTCAAGTAGGCGAATTTTTTAGCTGGGGGCTACGATGGCGAAGACTTAATCCACTAATTGTGCATCTATGAAATCTAAAATGAAAACATGTTTCTCCAATGGCAGAACTTATAACAATAAATTATAATTGCTTCCTGGGGGAATTTTGGTGTCTAATTGTTGACCGCTTAAGAGCGATCTTGCCTGCTTGAGGGCTAAAGAAATGTTATTATCTCGTAATTACCGTACAAAAATCATAACAAACGCAATATCGGGATATTCCTTATGATACGATGTGCGAAACATTGCCTAAGTTGCCCCCTCAAACACTTCATTCACTGACCTACATCAGGGGGAAGGTTCTGTAACGAGTTATCGACAATTTTCGGATCGCTATCGCACTTTTTGATGCAACAACATTCATATCATGCATCAACAAGTGCGATAGCCATCCGAAAATTGTCTCTAGCTGGATACAGAATCTCTCCCCAGGAATAAGCCGATATTGGTAGGCGGTGTTTCTTGCAGAACATACTTCACGTTTACGACATTTATAAGTTATAAAATATTGAAAGAAGTTCTGCGCCCCCTTTTCCGGCAACAATGAAAGGAGAATTCTACTCAGTAAGGGTACATAATAAACGATTGCTTGTATCCACATCGTCGGACCTCAGCAAACGGGGCGATTAGTAAGTAATGATTCTCAGTTATATATATGTTGTAATATTGGACCTCCTATAGGCGGTCTTGATAAAAATGCCTTTTATCACTACTCCTGCACATTCCAAGTTCTTTTGGTTCGCAAAATTACATGGGGAATTTCGAATTTTGTCGCCTTTTCGTTTGGAAATATGTCACACCTTATATAGTGACATAACCCCAAGTAAAAAAATTGTGTTTATGTCACTCCTTATCAGGGTGTCCAGATTGTTTAAATAAAAAGCGCAATTTCTGAAAAAAAAATCGCCGAAAATCGCCATATTTTTTTAAATAAAATTCATGAAATCTATTTTACAAATCTTTTATTTTAAAAATGAGATCTTGTTATAATATAGTTCTTAAAACCAAAAACGAATATAATACTTTCAGAGGGTAATAATAAATAACACAAATCAGTTATGTATATAATAGTGATGTATAAACAATTTTCTTTAAAAATACGCATGTTTTATAAAAGTACTAGGGGTGGGGTTTCTCCCCACGTCTTTATACAAACATGAAAAATACTTTATGTAAAGATATTATACTCTCTTTCTGCTCTAATTACACAATAGCCATGATAGCAGCATATGGTAGGACAGCTGTATAACTTGGGTGGTATGGAATGAAATGCAATAATAATTTTTTGGCACTACAGGTGTTTTTACTTAGGATAAAATATCTCCAATAAGTTATATAATAGAAGAAATACTATCTAATTTCTTACGAATATTAACTCTAATATGATTTCACAGCATTGTTTTAATACTTCAAAGTATCTATTAACATAATTGCATTTTCCTATACAATTACATTTCATTTACAATACATTTTATTTTCGATAAAGTTTCGGGTTTTACTTTAAGGCATTCTTGTTTATTGTCATTACAAAAGCTAAGCGAACTGGAAACTGAGGTCTTTCAAATTCGAAAGGCATATCAAAAGGAATTAAAGGAGTCATGTGACTTGTGGTTCCGAAGTTATGGCTGATAAAAAATTCCTAGCCTATATTATAAACTTTACTATAACCACCTACCATTGACATGTTTGCATACCAAATTTCAATTTTATGTGGCTTATGGTTCCGAAGTAATGGCTGATTAAAAATTCTACGACTGTGAGATATGCCACGCCCCTCCAACAAAGTCATTTATATATACCTTACTATAAGCATCTACCATAGATTTGTCTGCGTACCAAATTTCAAGTTCATGTGACTTATTGGTCCGAAGTTATAGCTGATTAAAAATTTGCTGGCCTATGGGAGGTGCCACGCCTCCTCGTAAAATTGACACCATAATTGCAAACAAAACCATACCTATAACCTTCCCAGGATAAAAAGAAAATAAGTGTGCAAAGTTTCGTGCGATTCCGCGTCGCGGTTCTAAAGTTATAAAGTAATAAACAAACAGACATTCACATTTATATATATAGATTGGAGATATTTGGACCTAAATAAAAACACCTGCAGTGCCAAAAAATGATTATTGCATTTCATTCCATAACATCCAAGCTATACAGCTGTCCTATCATATGCTGCTAGCACAGCTATAGTAAAATTAGAGCAGAGAGTATAACATCTTTACATAAAGTATTTTTCATATTTGTATAAAGACGTGGGGTGAAACCCGCGGGTAAAGGCTAGTAGCCTATATTGGCCACTTAAGTGCAGTTTAAATATTTTATCTGTAGTGCGTTTCTGTAAACTTTCGATGTGCATATGTATTTTATATACATAATTTTTAACAGAGAAATTTTTTTACACATGTTACAATGTTTTTATACAAAAATTTTCGAAAATATTTTGTACAGAAGAATACGATTTTCTAGCAACTCCAAATAAGCATGTTATTGTGCTAAAACTGAATGGGGATTACAAAAAAAATTCTAAATATTCTTACAAGAATTTTAAACTTTTGCTGAAAATGTGGAAAAGTTTCAAAATTATTTGTATAAAAAACTATCTTTTACCCGCGGGTTTCACCCCACGTCTTTATACAAACATGGAAAATACTTTATGAAAAGATATTATACTCTCTTTCTGCTCTAATTTTACTATAGCCGTGATAGCAGCATATGGTAGGACAGCTGTATAGCTTGGGTGGTATGGAATGAAATACAATAATAATTTTTTGGCACTGCAGGTGTTTTTACTTAGGATAAAATATCTCCAATAAATTATATAATAGAAGAAATACTATCTAATTTCTTACGAATAATAACTCTTATATGATTTCACAGCATTTTTTTAATACTTCAAAGTATCTATTAACATAAATGCATTTTCCAATACTAGTATCATACATTNATGCCACCCTATTACCAATTTTTTGTAAAAAGCTTCGCCTATCTTATAAAGTACCTTGGGCAAAATTTCATTAATCTATCTTCAATAGATTTCGAATTACNTAGTATCATACATTTTATTTTCGATAAAGTTTCGGGTTTCACTTTAAAGTATTCTTGTTTATTGTCATTGCAAAAGCTAAGTTAACTGGAAACTGAGGTCTTTTTAATTCAAAAGGAATTAAAGGAGTCATGTGAATTGTGGTTCCGAAGTTATGGCTGATAAAAAATCCTACGCCTATATTATAAACCTTACTATAAGCATCTACCATTCATATGTTTGCATACCAAATTTCTATTTTATGTGACTTATGGTTCCGAAGTCATGGCTGATTAAAAATTCTACGACTGTGAGATNCCTCGCAAAAATTCACACCATATTTACAAATAAAACCACACCTATAACCTTCCTGTGATAAAAACAAATAAGTGTGTAAAGTTTCGTGTGATTCCGTGTCGTGGTTCAAAAGTTATAAGGTAATAAANCCTACGCCTATATTATAAACCTTACTATAAGCATCTACCATTCATATGTTTGCATACCAAATTTCTATTTTATGTGACTTATGGTTCCGAAGTCATGGCTGATTAAAAATTCTACGACTGTGAGATATGCCACGCCCCCTCCTACAAAGTCATTTATACATACCTTACTATAAGCACCTACCATAGATATGTCTGCATACCAAATTTCAATTTCATTTGACTTATGGTACCCAAGTTATAGCTGATTAAAAATGTGCAGTNACAGCTATTTCCACAATTTTTTTAAAATCACCTGTACACTGAAAATAAAATTTCGTAAAAGTGCTACGAAAAACTTTCGTANTTGACTTATGGTACCCAAGTTATAGCTGATTAAAAATGTGCAGTCCTATGGGACGTAGTACGCCCCACAGTGTATCATTTCCATATTCTAGAAAAGATTAATTCCATTATTTTGTGTCACCAAATTTGAAAACAACGTCAAGAATGTTTTTAGAAATGCCTGATAAATACGAAACAATAACAACTAAACAATTTTAATCAAAGTGTATGGCGGGACGGGGTTTGATTTGGAAAATTACCGACGAAAATAATATTTAAACTTTTATANATTGCGTAAGGCATTTTATCAGTACAATTTACGAAATCTTACGTTTATTTTACGAAACACATTCGTAAGGCACTGAACAAATCTCTGTACGAATAATTTTGTATATTGTAGGAAGGCATTCGTAGTATTTATGTATGGTTTTAAAATTTACGAAATCTACAATTCCGTATTCGTACAATTTAGTTAATACTTTCGTATAAAGTACTAATGAGTCAAACCACGCCAACTGTGTCAATGAATTTTCATTGATTTTCTGGAAAGTAAAGACAATTGCGGGAATCTGTAGATAATTATAGAACAAAAACACATTTTGGACGGTTTTTCGAAATTGCACTTCGTTTTTGTTTTTTTTGGTTATATAAGAATATTGCAATTTTTGAGAGAAAAATTCGTAACTCGCGACCCATTTGATGAAATTTGATGAACTTTTTTTTGACAGTTGCTGAAGCTTTTCCCTTTACAATAGAAAGATTTGCTGAATAAAATTTGCAAAACAATTAATTCTTTAATAACAATAATTTAAACAATTGCAATTATTTAGAACTTCTAGGCCTACGATTGCAGTGAAATTTTGGCACAATATACTCTAAACTCTTGTTTTTAAGTTCCAAAAAGAAAGAAATGGTCTTTGCAATTTTGACAGTCGCTATCCATTTTTTTCTCACCTTTAAGCCTTGAGTAAATAGCTATTTTCATATAAGCTTGTGTGTGTGATAGCATTTTTATGTTAATTAATGAATAATTATACAAGTACGTACATTATTTAACGTATAACTTGAAACATCAATGTTTATTTACATCTTATGAATATAATACTCAAGGCTTAAAGGTGAGAAAAAAACGATAGCGACTGTCAAAATTGGAAAGACCATTTTTTTCTTTTTGGAACTTAAAAAAACAGTATATATACTCTATTGTGCCAAAATTTCATTGCAATCGCAGGCCTAGAAGGTAAATAATTGCAATTGTTTAAATTATTGTTATTAAAGAATTAAATGTTTTGCAAATTTTATTCTGCAAATCTTTCTATTGTAAAGGGAAAAGCTTCAGCAACTGTCAAAAAAAATTTTATCGAATTTCATCAAATGGGTCGCGAGTTACGAATTTTTCTCTCAAAAATTGCAATATTCTTATAATACCAAAAAAAAAACAAAAACGAAGTGCAATTTCGAAAAACCGTCCAAAGTGTGTTTTTGTTCTATAATTATATACAGATTCCCACAATTGTCTTCACTATCCAGAAAATCAATGAAAATTCATTGACACAGTTGGCGTGGTTTGACTCTAATGCAGAAACATGTTTTTTAAATTCGTACAAGATACGAATACTTTCGTACAATATACTCAATTGCCGGCAGTTTAATATTTCATCATATTTTTATGTATCGCGTGTCATTGCGGAATTACTTGTTGGCTGCTGTGAGACGTACAATATAATTTTAAATGTTTAAAAAGAGATTTGCTGGATAAAAAACAATACACAATTAAATATTAAAGCTGTGGATATACTATGCTTTCTTTCGAAGTCTTGCGCGATGCACGGATTGCTCGAAATGCAAAAATACTATTCCAAATTTCGAAGAGTACGAGAGCACCCCATTGCAAAGTGGTAGCATGCATGGGTAGCAAGCAGCGAAATTGTGTATCAAATACAATAACAAGATACAGCAAAAAAAAAATAAAGTGAGCGAGATGAGAGGAATGTGAGAAATATGTAGCAATTCCAACAACAAAACAACTAGCACAGGGTCGCATTTATCTTGCTATGCTATTTTGCAAAATATATACATGGGTTTCGACGTTGCATATTTTGCAGCGATAGGAAATGTTGTTTCCCATGCATTTTGTTGTTGTGTGTTTGCAAGTTATGCAATCCGTGCTACGTGCAATGGCTTTGCAAGATTTGGAGAATACCCCTAATGTTTTTAACATCGCCTACGCTGCGCCTTGCGCTGCAATGTGGGACTTGATAAATAGGCAATTTCATCAGTTACATATCAACGGCAAGCTTAAGGCAGGAGCACTACTTAATGAAATTAAAAGTAAGTACATGTGTGACTTTTCACTGAAACCCGCTTTTCAGACGCCTTATAATTTTCCTTTAATTTATAGTCGTCAAGGAAACAAACATCGATGAAGCTGCGAATCTGTCAAGTGCCTCTACATAAAAATATTATAATGTTTAAGAAAGTAAAACCAGTATTTTTTATATTCTTTCATATTTTATATCTAATTATATTTAGGTTTGTTGAGTCTCATAGTTTAACACTTTGCATCAATACTGTTTATTGAATGAAGTCTAAGCAATAAAAAAAATATTTAGTATAGAACCTAGTTTTATTATAGGTAAAATAACCTGTTTTATTAATTCTAAACTACAATGTAGTCAGAAAATTCTTCTTCTTCTTTCGTAGAACGTATGATTGATTTTATTATTAACACTACACCGCTGTGGTGCAGTGGTAAGCAGTGCGCGCTTCCACTCCACAATGCCTGGGTTCAAACCCTGGTCAAAGCAACATCGCAAAAAAATAGAAAAAAGGTTTTTTCTTAACAGCGGTCGTCCCTCAGCAGGCAATGGCAAACCTCCGAGTGTATTTCTGCCATGAAAAACACCTTCTCATAAAAATACAATCACCGTTCGGAGTCGGCGTAAAACTGTAGGTCCCTCCGCTTTGTGTGACAACATCAAGGCGCACAGCACAAATCGGAGGAGAAGCTCGGCCACACACTAACATATGTGTAAGCGCCAATCTATTATTATTATTATAAGAAAAAATTACTAAAATTATAGCACAACACTTTCATTATATTTTAATCATTAATGCTAAGCGTTTTTGCAAATCGTTTTGTTAAACAAAAACTCTTAAAATTAACGATAAAAACAAATTAAAAGTTTTGTTTTATAATTCGTAATATGTTTTTTACAGTGTGGAAAATGAAAGCAATCGCACATTCTACGAAACAAGCGCAGATTTTACGAAAATAATTTCGTTAAATATACGAATTATTTCTGTACATTTTACAAAAATTTCGTAAAACCCTAAGAAATAGCATGAAATTCATTAGTAAATAGTACTAAATTCTTTAGTAAATAGTACGAATACATTCGTAAAATGAACTAAAGATCTGATGCCTCATATTTTCGTAGTATGTACGAAAACGGTTTTGTACAATCAACGAAAACTTTCGTGGCTCAAAATGTCGCAAAATTTCGTAAGATTTACGCAAGTTTTCGTTATATTTACGCAGATTTTAATTTCAGTGTAGTGTCTGAATTATTTACATTTCTGTTGTGGTCATATATTGAGCTATTCAAGTAACATACTGCTTGATATTGGAAACGTTTTGCAGCAGATACTATTAGCCTTCATATAACACTTTATTCGAACTATTGAATTAAGTCTTTCCAATCTCACCCTATTTCGAATCTTAGTTTTTGTTGAATTCATTACGGAAAAATCGCGCTCAACAAAAGCATGTGAGTGCGGCAAGGATAATAATATGAATTTACTTACATATATTTCCAAACATTTTACTGCCTGTTGCGGTTTTCACTCCGTAAGCAATTATCCAAAATTCTTCAGAATTGGATGGAATGGTTCTGAAAAAAGTTATTCCATGGGAAAGTTAAAAGATTTAAATATTCAGTTTCTGCTGCTTTTCTTTCCTTCAAAGTCAAATAGTGAATTGGCAGGCCCTGAAACTCGCACTCTTGTGATTCAAACACTTTTCTGGTGACAAAATCAAAGCTTTTTTAAAAGTATTTAATTGACTAGGTAATCGTTTCAAAAGTTCTTCGATTAGAGTGATTAAACATTTTTGACAGTCTTTTAATATGCTTCTTAAGTCAAGTTTATCACGCGGTTCATTAGCCTCTTCTGTAAAATTGTCGTGGAAAGCTAAGTTTTGTATATTTTTATAATTGGTAAAAATTTATTTGAAGGGAAAAAATAGCCAAAAATCGCCAATGGCGATTTCCTAAATTTTTACGCGCAAGTAGCCAAAAAAAATCGCCAAATTGGCGCGAAATCGCCAAATCTGGACACTCTGCTCCTTATATAGGGACATAACCCCAAGTAAAAAATTGAGTTTATGTCACTACAAAAGGAGTGACATAATCCCAAATTTTAAAATTGGAGTTCTCCACTTGGGGCTATGCACGGTACCATTTTTTTCGTGCGGCCCTTTATGGCAAATTATAAAATTCTCTGTAGCATAGGGGGGCTAAAGGCCAGATCAGGGTTACCACTGAAAAACTTTCTTTCCTACCAAGAGAGGGTTCAAAAACCTACCAAAATGGCTTCTTTCTCACGTTTGGCGGCAGAACATAAATTTGTTTGCTGGTTTTTATACTTAAAATAGGATTTCCAGGTAACAAAATAGATCAGAATAATAGCTAGTATATACATAGCACACATACAAATTTTGTGCGTGCTTTTAACCAGACCCACATACCGACATGTAATTCGACCCTTTGAATCCGAATCTGAGATCCGTTTGACTTCTACGCCCTCAAAATTTCGACTAAATTGCGAAAAACCAAAAAATGGCAAACAATTCGCATAGTTTATAGTTGTAATAAAGCCTTCGGAGTAAATGACGTGAAAAATCGCACGGTTAGGCTTGCCAAATGTCCGAGTCTAGGAGCCGCCGGGACGGGGGAAAAATATACGCTCTGCGGGTTTGCCATTCATTTCTTCAAGTTGCCGTTGAAACCTTTGAGATCTTCCAATTTACTGGAAACAATAAGTTGTTTTTTTTCTTAATTTTCGTGTGTGATAAAAAATAACATATTCTGTAAACATTTGTAATGTAGTATGCATTTGAATCGCTCTTCTAGTGCCATTTAAAATATTTTAACAACCTTGTCATTCTTGAATCTATTATCCATTCACTACTGCATTTCAAAGAAAAAGGAAAAGCCCATAACGGCAACCCTGGGCCAGATACCTGTATGGCCTCAAAAAATTAAAAATTTATTTTTAATTTAATACCCAAAATCCATAATACTAAAGTCGAAGATATCACATATAAATTTAGTTAGTTAGATTAACAATTTGACCCGCCAGGTGACGTTGGAGTCAATTTATTACTAAAAATCTTACTTATTATTCAATCTGGCTTATATTCGAAATATGTATTGCTATCAGTGTTGCCAGATTTTGGGCGAGCCTATTCTAGGTTTTCCCGTTTTTCCCCCTTTTTATCAATCAAATCAATTTTTCTCCGTGTTTTATTTTTTATACGATCAATAACCATATTTTAACAACTGAGTCAATAACAATAACAATTCAATATACATGTAATATTATTAATATAAAAATATTACTTTAATACATATATTGCATATCTTATGCGTTATTTGTACATATCATTCGTATGCAATTGTGATGCAATATTTGGATCACTGAACACTCGGGCATGTGCTGCAAATCGTACGATTTGAAATCGATGCGATTTGCAAAATATTTTTTAATATAATTAATGCAAGTAATAAATATTTCAAATAAAAACTGATAGCAACACAAAAGGACGTCATATTCTTCGATTTAGGCCCAAATTTTTTCCGTTTTGTTAAAAATTCTCCAAAATAAATTTTTTAAATCGTGTCCATGTTCTCAAAAGCACTGATTAGTGATTTAATGCAGAAAATGCAATATTGTGCTCCGTAGCAAACGCACATAGCTTTATCTCTGTAGTTTTAGCTTGATGTGCTACCGAACCATTAGTGAACTGCGAAATTTTAAGCTGGCAACTTCATTTCATTTATTTGTTTATTTAAGTACATTAGCGCATTAAGAATTAATCTTTTTCTGCGCAATACAAATAACGGATTACAAAAATATGTATTAAAATAAATAAAAATTACAATTATATAAATACAGTTATGTATGCATATGTAAATATTAACTTAGAAAAGCCAAATAGAAAAAAAATGTATGACCACCTTATTATGCGACTTAACTGGAAAAATATTCAAAGATACATTTTTTTAAATTACTTTCACGCAGTGAGTTCTTTAGAGACAGTGGAAGGGAGTTCCAAAGTCTAACACCATTAACAAAAAAAAGCCTTGAAGTGCTTAAGTAATTAAATTTCGGCAATTAGTTATCATGAATTGACTTATATATTTCCACATGCTTTTGCGTTTTTTTCATATTTTTGCAATCAAGATTTCTTAGGAAGAAGGCTTACTGCACATATTGTGCAATACGCTCCAGTTTGATTGGAGGTGGAATGCTGACGGACGAGATTCTTCGCTTAACTAAACTTTAAATTCCATACAGCTTTCGCATGAATGTTTCGCACACTATTTTAGCCTATTAGTATTATTATAATATTTATGGGCACGGCATATGTGATTTTCCCCGTTTTCGTGACCATTATTCCCGTCATCCCCTTTATGTTCAAAATTCCAACAAAACGGGAAAAATTCCTCTTCTGGCAACGCTGATTGCTATCGCAAAGGGAAATATTTCAGCGAAAAAGTTTACCCGCCAAGTGACTCAGGAGTCGAGTTATTACAAAAAATCGTACTTATGATCCAATTTGACTCGTATTCGAGATATGAATTGGTAAGGGCAATACTATTAGAAAAGGGAGGCGCCGGGTGGCACTGGATTCGAGTTATTACTAAAAATATTCAAGTGAGGAAGAGTGCCGTGAATGTCCGACTACATCGACGTGCTGTACCGCCGTGTATGTCGCATTCCCGTGTGTTCTGATTGGCCCAATGGACGTGATTTCCCAATATTGCTGTTCGCTAAAGCTTCATTCGGAGAAACCGGGATTGAGGGTCAATCTGAAATGACCACCGTTAAATCAAGCATCAGAACCATTGCGCGACATTTAAGGTATTTTGTCTGAAATAAGTCTATGTATTTTGGATTTTGAGATTGCCACCAACTACATACACTATACAATTTTTAAGGACAGATTCACCATCGAACCGGATCATTTTTTCGCCAGGGGATGGAGAGGAACAAGTTCTTCAAATTTATTTCGTTGTGCAATTAACCGTGCTCTGAAATGCCAGATCATTGGAGAATTTGAAGAACTTCTTCGCGGACATAACTTTGCTAGGTTATTAAAGACGGCAATGGAAATATGCCTTCTGACAAAAATGTTTCAATAAAAAATATAAATTTTGGGCGGGACGAAGTTCGCCGGGTCTGCTAGTGTTAAATCAAATCTCAAGAAAATAATTTTCCGTTGAAATTTACCCTGGTTGGCATTTGGAAAGGATGAGCATCAGTAAAACAATTTTTTTCCTTTCCTCGAGGTAGGAGAACCTAATATGTTGGTAACGTAACCAGATATGGGGTTTTCAACAAATGGCAGCCAATGAAAACCATGTATGGGTGGGAAGTGAGCTAGCAGATTGATTTCATTTTTCATCTACATATCCGACAGAGTTTGGAAAGCCCACAATGGGAGTTCTAAACAGTGTTTGATTACACAAGGCAACAAAAATGGGAACAAATTTTGTTTCCGAAAATGTTAAAGCTGTTTTTGATTGATTTTTTTGTGCTGGTCATGAATCTGTAAGTTTCCATCAGCTCCAGATTTTGAGAAAAACGAAGTATCAAAAAATCGTTAAAACTCATAAACATAAGGTTTTACATTCGGTGAACCCGAATCCGAGGTCCGTTAACCTCCATAATGTCAGCTTCGAGGTCATTTGAAGGTCAAATAGGACATACAATTTATTAAATAAAAATTAAAAAAAAAAATTGTTTTTGTTGTCACTGAAACCGAGTATGGAGGTCCCTTGATTCCTCAAGGTCATCTGGAGTTCATGCCAAGGTCATCCCAAGGTCAAATTCCGATGAATTTTATTGAATTTTCAGGTTTATTCAGTGAATTTTTCCCTGCATGACCTTCAACTGACCACGAACCTGACGTGGTGGAGACTAACGGACTTCGGATTCGCATTCAACATGTCGAATATAGGTTTGGTTTAATATGCATAAACTTTTTTTTTTGTAAACCTGTGTAATTTTCAATAATTAAATTAGATTTGACAAGGCAAATAGTAACTACTGGTAATACTACCCACCTGAAATTTTTAAAGGTGGGTAATTAAGTTCATTCTTGGTGAGACAGTAGATTTATAATGGTAATTTTGACGAATGCAAACTCAATATCGGTGCATAATGAGGCGCACAGAGCAAAATCCAGGATCTGTGAAAGATGTTGTGCAATTTTTGCGTGAAATCGAATTGTGTGTGGGATTTGTTCCTGAATATGTACGCTTCATTAGATTAGATTCCAGGGTCGTCATGTTCTAACGAGAGGAGCTTTTCTGTTTTGCGTAGGGTGAAAAATCACACTGGATCACAAATTTTAGTTTGGTTTTCGTTCTCCAGAAGCCACTATCCCATTTCTATGTAGAATTGCTCGGTTATTCCGAAAATCAAGTTAATTTTTTTCTATGGATACGTTTTCGAGATATTTGCAATTTACCGTTATTCAGCTTAAAACGAAAAGAGGTTCCACTTAATCACGTATATCTGACAAACCAATTTAATAATCTTAAAAGGAGATACGCCAAATTAAAGCCAATAAAATTCTCTATAAACCATGTATACATCACTTTCCGATAGGACTGATAGTTTCTGACAAATTAGTTAATCATTCCACTTTTTTTTAATGAAAAAATTAAAAAAAATCAAACTTTAACAGAAGAAAAATTTAAAAAATAACAGATTCTGTGCCAAATTTTTCCATTTGTACTAAAACCTTTTCTGTTAAAAAAAATCAAGTTACTGATGAAGATAATCGATAGATAAATAAGAAATAATGAGTGGTCAAATGAAAATGCGCAAAGATTTTTTGTATGAAATATGAACAGAAAAGCGTGTTACTCAAGTGTAGGTACGTGGCGTATGAGTAGCTTTCTTTCCTGCTAACTCGCTAACTAGGAACTCGCTAACTAAGGAAGCACACAGGAGAGAGCTAGACACAATATATGCTATCGCCAGAAACAATGGATACAAAAAAGATCTGGTGGACAAAATTAGGAAGGACTCGAAGCGAAAAAGTAGGGACAAGAAAGAAAACAACGATGCAGCTTGGGCAGTGTTAACTTTCACGGGTAAAGTGACATACAAACTGGCCAAGGTTTTCCAAAAATTCAACATTCGCACATCGTTCAGAACCAGGAACAACGTCGGAAGGATACTGAACAACAGCACAAACGAAGAGGACACTCTAGATAAGCAGAGTGTATACAAATTAACGTGTGTATGCAAGTGTAGCTACATAGGGCAAACTGGCCGTAAGATTAAAACAAGATGCCGAGAACATATAAGAGACTACAATAAGAGGACACAAAAACCAAGCGTCACACCAGAATCAAACTTCGCAAATCATATGTTCGAAAATAAATGTATACCAATGAAAATTAATAAGGCAGCCAAACTCCTCCATGTACAGCATAAAGGACGGCGTTTGAACATATAGGAAAACATGGAGATATACAAGCAGAAAACATTTCAAGGGAGAATTATAAACGAAAAAACAAACACCGTATCAAGATGTTGTACGAAAAATATGAGAAGACCCCTGAAAAGAAACGCCAACGCGAAGATACATACCTACGCCGCAGAGACCAAGAAAATGAAAATAACGGATTTCTATCTGCCGGCACAAGCAAGCAACCTAATACCTGCTAAATAACGGAACATAAACCTACGCAATCACGAAAACCAAGAAAATAAAAATAATGGATTTCTACCCGCCGGCGAATACAAGCAACCAAAAGGCACCTACCTGTGAGATAATGAAACAAAAGCGGTCGCACTTAGATGGGTATGCATGGCCTAATGACAGTTAAAACAGATAGTAACACGAATACATAAACAGCGGAAGGAAACACGAACTATTCAGAATGAAAAATGACACTGAAGATGGCACAACACCGAAACCGGTTTGTCTCCAAACCAAATTTGACAAGGGATGACGGAAAATCGTTCCACAATACATCATACTCCTACCATGTCGGAAATACAAACAACCAAAAAGTAGTTTTTTCTTTTTTTTATATACCTTTATTAGAAAAAAAGTCTAAAACAAATATATTAATGAAACAAGTAAGAAAATCTAAGTTCGGGCGGAGCCGAACATTAAATACCCGGCGCAAGTTTAAAAAAAAAATGTTTTTCACCTTTCCGAAAACTACCGGTACATGGTAAGCAGGGATGGCTTTATCCATATTTTAAACATCTTCGATTGAATGTTCAGTTAGAAATAATTAGATAAACTTACATATATAGTCATATGTGGGCGGTATCATGTCCATTTTCCAAAATTCCAAATAATGTTAGTTATTTTCAAGAGATTGTTGTTAGCATCAATTTAGAGTAAATTAGTGTCCTTAAATTTTGAAATATAGAAGTTTCACGCATTTCTGAAATTTACCGTTATATGAAAAGTGGCCGTAATTTTAGTCCGATGTCATTAATTGTCAACTTTTTGCTTTTATGTGGCAAGCACAATAACCATACCGAGTTTGGTACAAATTGGTAGAACGGTTACCGATATACTTATATGTGATCATAAGTGGGCGGTGCCACGCCCATTTTCCAAAATTTTATCATAAACGTATTCTGTGCTAAAGAATTATTGCAAACATCACTTTTGAATAAATTGGCTTTAGTATTTACTGATTTACCGAAGATTTCATATTTCTCTAAATTACCGTTTTATGGGATATGGGCGTGGTTATTGTCCTATTTTAATAATTTTCAGTCATTTGGTACTTTGTACCAAGGCCAACCCCTGTGCCAAGTTTGGAAGAACCATAAGTGGGCGTGGCTACGCCCATTTTCCAAAAATTTATAATATTCTTATTTTTCGTCTAAAAATTATTGTAAATATCAATTTTGAGTGAATAATCTTCAGTAGTTACTAAAATATCGCAGTTTTCGTATTTCTGAAAATTACCGTTATAGGGAGGTAGGCGTGGTTCTTGTCCGATTTTGCCCATTTTCAATACCATCCGCCTTACACCCGAAAGAAGTGCACGTACAAAGTTTCGTTAAGATGTCTCAATTTTTACTCGAGTTATAGTGTGCACAGACGGACGGACGGACAGACAGTCACCGTTTAATGGATTTCTCTTTTCATTCTGATCATTTATGTATACATTTGTCTATATCTATCTCGATTCGTTTTGCCTGTTACAAACAACCGTTATGTGAACAAAGTTATAATNGGCTCGGGTATAAAATAAAATAACATATTTTTGATGTGCGTGGGACTCGAACTCCTGACCATGCGGAAAAAAATATTTCTTTTGGCTCGCTTAAGACTTAATTCTGCCATCAACTGCGCCGTTGATCCGGATTAATGTTTTCGTCAGTCTATGCTTTTAAATCAAATTTATTTTTATACATTAAAATTTGTTTGCTGTATACGTACTTTTTAATCAAGTGCATTTCTTTGGCTTTAAAATCACGTTGTAAACTTCTTCTGAATTGAGAATTCATTCCGCGATTTGAGTGGTTTCTGTTGAACAATCATGCAACTTTATGAGTGGTAGAAGGAAACAATTTTTCTTTCTTTCAGTTTTATCAAGTTATATATGATATACATATTAACGAAAGCCTATTAAAGCTCATCGAACTCATCATATTTTTAATAATTTTATTATTTATCGTTTTATCAATATTTTACGCTTTTAATATCCAAACAATGTCTTGCGGTTACAGTAAAAAATAAGATTCATGATTATTTCCAAATTATTTTAAGAAATTTGGTCACACTGATTATTATGAATAATATGTGAGCCTGTGTACGTTTGTCGCATGAGAAAACCTACAGAAACATTAGGGGTGTTCACGATTTGTAGCTTTGTTGTTGGAAAAGCGCGCTAGATTGCTAAGTAAAAACTTTATACCAGTTTAAAAATGGCCCACAATAACTAGCGCTAGCCGAGTGATCGGATATTTACTTTAGTCGGAATACGAGATTCTAAGACAAATGCCAACAAAATTTCTGAACTATAAAAAATGTTATATGCGATGAAACTTTTTGTATGTATCAAATAAATAGCGAAAAATTGTTTATTGCACATTCTTGCATTTACACTTTCATATTTGGAGTTTTTGTTTAGTAAATTTTATTTTTATAGAATTTTCTCTTTGCCTTTCCTTATTTGTTCTTTCTGATCTTTAATTAGTCACATTTTCCTTAGCTATGGAATGTATATTCTACAAATTAAAGCAATACATGTTCGAGGTATCTCTCCCATACCTACGTAAATACACATGTATCTATTTAAAAGCAAGAAAATAGGTGTTGTTATGCTTCCCACTGATTTATTTTTGAACGTATTCTTGTGTATGCAATAAAATTTTCGGTTGTGCAAAAGCCGCATTACGAGATATTTTTTGCTTATCTTTTTTAAAGACATCGAGTGCTTAAACTTTTATATTATGAAGTACGATCTGTTAAATTAATGTAACTCAGTGAAACTTAAAAAAAAAAATAAAAATTAAAACAAACAAAACGACAGAAGCGTGAAAGGTGTTGATTTACTGTAAACCGTAACACACGAGTGCCAGATATTTCAATTAAACTCATATATTCCTACTAGTAGTCGCAAATATTGAAAACAAAACAACGTGCTGCACATAGAAATTAATGACTTTACTTCACCAATAAGTAACCACAATAATTGTAATTATTTCTGAAAATTGTGATATTAAGCTAAATGGAAGTTGTTACCCAGCAGCTATTTACTTCTTTGTAAATATACTGGCAATCGTTCTACATACTTTAAAGCTAATAACAAATTTTATTTAACTTTATAATGTGCAAATTCGTATATATATATATGTATATACATACATATATGTACATAAATACATTCATGTGCATATGTACATACATATGTATGCATGGGAGCATATAAACATTTATACTTCCGAATGTGAATTGATAACGAAAAGTGATAACTTGTTGATTCATTTTCGACTCTAATGTTGTAAATAAGAATGCGTAATATACCCATACTACTTACATTTACATACATAAATATCGTTACACCAAACTTTTTTTTATTTTACAGAAGAAGCAAGGAACATTATAAAGATAATATCAAAAATAGGTTGGGCTTTTCAAAAAGTGGCATGTAACTCCTTTGTTTTTGGTACTAGTACCTTACAATTTTTATTGAATATGCATTTTAATATATCTCTCCAAAATCTTGGAAAAAGCAGTTTCGAAAAAAGTGTTGGTTAGGGCCTTTGCGAATTAAGATAACGCTAGCTTATAGTGAAAAGTTGCTAGGTGCATTTTTTGTGAAAACTTATATTTTTATATCGGAAGCAAGAGAAATTAAAAATGCATCCTCACCAAAAAAATTAGGTACTTGTTATTTTTCTTCCCCTGTTAACTTAATGAAAAGCGAATTTGCTAAATCCATGACAGGACAGGAAATTCGAGAAGATCATTTAAACATGGAATCCTTCTGATTCGTATGGAGTTTTGCTTTGATTTAAACATGCAAAATGTTGTAGTCAAAGTTTTGCAAAATAATTGAAAAGATTGGCTATCAGAAGTATTTTCTTCCCTTCTTAAATTTTAAAAATGGATTGAGCAACTTGGCAGAAGAAATTTAGCATATTTCTTGAACAAATTTCCATAAAAAAAAAATTCTTCTGTAATTATACCCGGGAGCATTTGTGCACAAGGGTATATTAACTTTGTTCGATAACGGTGCTTTGTAACAGCCTAAAGGAATTGAGGTATATGTATATAAGTAGGCATATATATATACCAAAATGCTTAGAGGGAAAAGAGAAATCGATTTAGTCATGTCTGTCTGTTCGTCCACAACATAACTCTAGTAAAAATTTAGATATTTCAACTAAACTTGGTACGCCTATTTAGAGACAGATGGTATTGAAAATGGGTACAATCAGACGATAACCACACTTAGCTACCTCCCATGTAACGGTAGTTCTCATACATACATAAAAAAACAGCGATATTTTAGTGACTGCTGAAACTAATTTACTAGAGTTGAAATTTACAATAACCTTTTAGTAAAAACTGCGATTATTGTAAACTTTTTTAAATTGATTATCTCTGTAACCGCTTTATAAATGTATACCAAACTTTGTACTGCTGTTGGCCTTTGTTCACAATAGCAAAATAGGTTGCAAGTTTTTTTAAATCTCACTATAACGACGCCTACCTCCCATATAAAGGTAATTTACAGAAATACGAAAACTGAAGTAAATCAGTAATTACTATGTAGTAGAGCTCTCGATTTTGTTCGCACATTTTCAAACAGCCCGGGTATATGAGCAGCGAGTACTCACACACTTGTTCAATGCTCATTACTCGAAAATTTTCGAGCATGAGCTCGAGCGATTCGAGTTTTTTCAAGTAATTTGAGCAATGTTTTTTTTATTATATTGACATTTTTGGTAGCAACTTTTTAAATTTTTCAAATTATTGATATATAATGCAAAGATTGTTACATTGGTATTTAATAATATAATTTATTTAACATGATTTAGAAAGCAGCTGCTGACAA
The DNA here is from genome assembly GCF_001687245.7 of Rhagoletis zephyria. Taxonomy (NCBI): domain Eukaryota; kingdom Metazoa; phylum Arthropoda; class Insecta; order Diptera; family Tephritidae; genus Rhagoletis; species Rhagoletis zephyria. Next base: position 562,279 of record NW_016157159.1, on the reverse strand, counting down.
ATACAATTTACAAATTTTCTTTTGTTAGTGAAAATGTTCAAAAACTCGAAAATTTTTAACAAACATTTGAGCAGTTGAGCAATGAACGAGTTTCGAGCGAGTATCGAACTACTCGCATTGCTCGATACCCGGGTATCTAGAGCTCTACTATGTAGTACTAGTTCACTTAAAATTGCTGTTTACAGTCTATATATATGTATAAACATATTGTGCTCCTTTGTAACAGTCATAAAAACTCGAGAACGGCTAAACCGATTTGAATAATTTTTTTTGTATTGTTCGGTATAATACCCGGATAATTTATACCACAAAAGTTTGGGGGGCCACCTGTTTGAAAATTTTAAACTCAATTAAATTGATAAAATAAATGGCATACATATTACAATATGGGTATCAGATTAAAGAGATTTAAGAAAGATGACTGATGGAAATATTTTTAAGGAGGGTTGCCACCTATTTTAAAACTTTAACTCAGTTAAATTGATAAAATAAATTGAATATTGCAACGTGGATATAAAACTAAACGGGTTTAAAAAAGATAACTGCTGGAAATACTTTTGAGGAGGGTTGCCACCTAAAGTAAAAGAAATATTGCCATATGGGTGTCAAACTAAAAAGTTTTAAGAAGGCTTACAGCAGAAAATATGTTTTAGGATTGTTGCCACCTGTTTGAAAATTTAACTCAATTTAATTAATAAAATAAATGATATGTCATACAATATACATAGGTATCCAATTAAAGGCGTTTAAGAAAGATGATTGTTGGAAATATTTTTGAGGAGGGTTGCCACCTATTTGAAAATTTTAACTGAGTTAAATTGATAAAATAATTAAAATAAAGTGAGGTCGCGATAATAATAACATCCTAACATATAAACATCCCAAAATATGAACACTTTTTCGCTACCATTGACTACTCTAAAATATGAACTTTAGGCAAAAGCTCCAAAATATGAACATTATTATTTTACAAAATTTCTAACGAATTTCAAGCGCTTGGTAATTTGGAGAACCCCCTATTTATTTGCATTGAAAATGTCTATACGTGCTTACAGTGAATAACTTTAATATTCGGGTTTCTTATTGTTAAATATGCCTCTTATACTAAATTTCTTTCCCATTATAATTTTACCAAATATTTGCAAATAAATGCATAAATAGCTTTATAAAGATAACTTTCACGTTTTGGCATATAATTTATTATTCCAGCAAATCACACTTAGTATAGTGGATGCTGTTGTGCTATCCAGATGCTGGAACAATGTTTTGAATATGGTCGAAATTGAAGATTATTTTGAAAATGAAATTCCATTGAGTATCCTTCGAAAAAACTTAAATATGAATTTACCGGATTTGGAGGAAAGCGCAGCCAATCTTTTACAAAACCTGAGTCCTGCGGTTTGTGTTTTCAGAACTGTAAACTCTAAAAGATTTATTTATTAAATTTCACTCCACGAATAATGCTTTCAACGTTAGAGAATGGAATGAGGATGCTACTGAATGCAACGACAATGAAATATAAGAAATATCCTACGAAGATGATGTACCGTGGAGCCACAAAAGACGATTTAATGGGCGCGTTCATAAGACGTAGCTGTTTCGTAACCGTTGGTTATTTGTCTTAGAAGCGCACAGTTGAGTAGTTCCGCTCAGCTGCGCCATTTTTTCCAGCGGAAAATGTATACGCTACCTGAACTCAACGTATTGGGCTTTGCCTAAACAACTGATCGAAAAGACTTACGCCGCTTATATTAAATTTAACGCCGCTTTGTTAGGTGCCAGTTGAAAATAATTTATTCTATTTTATATTACTTTATGTAACGATGTTATATTTCATTTCTTCTCTAATTTTAATATAGGCTTGATAGCATAATATGGTAGAATAGTTGTATAGCTGGGGTGCCATGGACTGAAAAGCAATAATACGTTTTTGGCACATCAGGTGTTTTTATTTATATTAAAATATCTCCAATAAATTAAATAATAGTAGAAATACCAACGTTGTATTGTAATAACTTAATGTTAACTATCTAATTTCTTACGAATAATAACTCTAATATTATTCCACAGCATGTTTTTAGTACTTCAAAACATCTATTAACATAGATGCATTTTCCAATGCAATTAACATACATTTTATTATCGATAAAGAGTTGGGTTTTATTTTAAGGCATTCTTGTTTATTGTCATTGCAAAAGCTAAGCGAACTGGAAACTGAAGCTTTTTAAATTGGAAAGGCATATTAGAAGGAATTAAAGGGGTCACGTGACTTGTGGTTCCGAAGTTATGGCTGAAGAAAACGTCCACGCCCATGTTATGTGCTACGCCCCTTTTACAAACTCATTTATATACATATACCTTACTATAAGCACCTACCATAGATATGTTTGCATTCCAAATTTCAGGTTCATGTTACTTATGGGTCCGAAGTTATGGCTGATTAAAAATTCCATGATTATGAGATGAGCCACGCCCTCTTCTACAAACTCATTTATTTTTATCATACTATAAGAAGCTACCATACTAAATTTCAAGTTCATGTCACTTATGGTTACGAAGTTATGGCTGATTAAAAATTCCATGATTATGAGATGAGCCACGCCCTCTTCTACAAACTCATTTATTTTTATCATACTATAAGAAGCTACCATACTAAATTTCAAGTTCATGTCACTTATGGTTACGAAGTTATGGCTGATTAAAACTTCAAAGCCTACTGGATGTGGCACGCCCCCTTTTATAAACTCATTTATATAAGCCTTGTCATAAGCACTTACCATAGATATGACCTCATATCAAATTTCAAATTCATGCGACGTATGGTTCCGAAGTTATAGCTGAAACAAAATTCCACGCCTGTTATATGNTTGATAGCATAATATGGTAGAATAGTTGTATAGCTGGGGTGCCATGGACTGAAAAGCAATAATACGTTTTTGGCACATCAGGTGTTTTTATTTATATTAAAATATCTCCAATAAATTAAATAATAGTAGAAATACCAACGTTGTATTGTAATAACTTAATGTTAACTATCTAATTTCTTACGAATAATAACTCTAATATTATTCCACAGCATGTTTTTAGTACTTCAAAACATCTATTAACATAGATGCATTTTCCAATGCAATTAACATACATTTTATTATCGATAAAGAGTTGGGTTTTATTTTAAGGCATTCTTGTTTATTGTCATTGCAAAAGCTAAGCGAACTGGAAACTGAAGCTTTTTAAATTGGAAAGGCATATTAGAAGGAATTAAAGGGGTCACGTGACTTGTGGTTCCGAAGTTATGGCTGAAGAAAACGTCCACGCCCATGTTATGTGCTACGCCCCTTTTACAAACTCATTTATATACATATACCTTACTATAAGCACCTACCATAGATATGTTTGCATTCCAAATTTCAGGTTCATGTTACTTATGGGTCCGAAGTTATGGCTGATTAAAAATTCCATGATTATGAGATGAGCCACGCCCTCTTCTACAAACTCATTTATTTTTATCATACTATAAGAAGCTACCATACTAAATTTCAAGTTCATGTCACTTATGGTTACGAAGTTATGGCTGATTAAAACTTCAAAGCCTACTGGATGTGGCACGCCCCCTTTTATAAACTCATTTATATAAGCCTTGTCATAAGCACTTACCATAGATATGACCTCATATCAAATTTCAAATTCATGCGACGTATGGTTCCGAAGTTATAGCTGAAACAAAATTCCACGCCTGTTATATGCCACACCCCTTTTTAAAAACTAATTTATATATACCTTACCATAAACGTCTCCTGTAGACATATCTTCGTACCAAATTTCAAGTTTTTATGACTTATGGTTCCGAAGTTACAGCTGATTAAACATTTGCAGGCCTATTGGAGGGGCCACGCCCACTTGCGAAATTTACGACATTTTTGCAAATAAGACCATACCTATAACCTTCCCGGGGTAAAAACAAATAAGTCTGCAAAGTTTCGTGCGATTCCATGTCGTGGTTAAAAACAAACAGACATTCACATTTATATATATAGACTATGTTTCTAAATATATGTTTTTAAGATGTTTGTTTTATAGTTATATACTGTTTAAATCAATATAACATTGAACGATTTTTTCAACGCGGCGGCAGCTCAGCGTTGAATTCTAAATACTACCGGCGCACTATCTCTATTTATTGCAATTTCATTTGTTTACATTTATCAGCTGTTCATTTGGCAGCATATTCATCAAGCCATTTCTAAGACGTAATTGTTGGGCCAACAGTTTCGTAGTAGATGAGCTAAACTGCTACGTCTTATGAATATAAAAAAAAAAAATATTTTTTTTAGTAAATGAAACTCGTATTTTTTTGTTCTCGAGCCTTTCGTAAATATGAACAATCTCGCAAAAATTAACAGGCTTGGTTTTAATTAGTTCATATTATCGGTAGCTCACTGTATTCGGCTTACAGCCGAATATATGTTTGAGGAGGGTTGCCACCTGTTAGAAAATTGGACTCAATTTAATTGATTAAATAAATGACTTACTACAATATAGGTATCAAATTAAAGAGGTTTAAGAAAGATGACTTGGAAATATTTTTGAAGAGGGTGCCACATATTTAAAAATTTGAACTCAGTTAAATTGATAAAATAAATGAAATATTGCCATGAGGGTGTCAAACTAAAGCGTTTTAAGAAGGCTTACAGCCGAGGATATGTTTTAGGAGGGTTACACCTGTTTGAAGATCTAACTCAATTTAATTGATAAAATAAATGGCATATTTTAATATAGGTACCAAATTAAAGAGGTTTAAGAAAGATGACTGTAGGAAACATTTTTGAGGAGGGCTTCCACCTATTTGAATATTTCGGCTCAGTTAAATTGATACAATAAGTGAAATATTGCAATGACTTATTACAATGTAGGTATCAAATTAAAGAGTTTTAAGAAAGATTATTGTTGGAAATATTTTTGAGGAGGGTTGCCACCTATTTAAAATTTTGAACTCGAAAGCTTAGTACGTATGTTGCCGTAGGTTGCACCAATGTACTTTCAATACAAGCCGATAAAATAAATAAACCAACGAAAACCAAGTAAGAGCAGTGCTGTCTTCGGCTATGCCGAAGGCTTCATACCTTTCATGAACTTTACTTTAAAAGAAAAAATGTATATATTGTTAGGACCAAATGTCCCTGAAGAATTTGGCCCACACAAATACCCGCCACCAAAGCAGCCAGCCATGCAATAAATCACAGCAACACAAACCAAAGCAGCCAGCCACGCAACAAGTCATAGCAACACCCGACAGCCTCTTCGTTGCTATGACAACGCAACACCACGCAGCAACATGTAGCTGCGCGACCACGCAACATCAAGCACATAGCCAGAGGTGGGCTCTACCACAAACAAGCGTGAGCTAAAAGTGAGAATGTGTTAAGGCCGGTCCCCATTGAACTTTCGCGTTGGCTTTGCCGTTGGCGTTGGTTTGACAGAACGCACGTTAAAAGTATGCTTGCTACAATGAACGCTTGGCAGCGAATGCTTGGGCCACTAAATTAACATACTAACGACAGATAAATTAGTATTTTATATCAATAATTGCATTGAAAACGATATTTCTTGCCCGCACTTGATTAAAAAGGAATAATATTTCACATAATTTTATTTATTTGCAACAGCTGACGAGCGACGCACGCGAAAAGTTGAGAGTTGGCCATCTTTTTGCTTTGTGTTGGCGTGAGCGTTGTCGAATTTTGGCTATGTGGACGGCTGCATTTGAATTCATGTATTCATAGTCAGCTGTTGAAGCGACGCCAACGCCAACGCAACGCCAAAGTTCTATGTNTTTAACTCAGTTAAATTGATAAAATAAATTGAATATTGCAACGTGGATATAAAACTAAACGGGTTTAAAAAAGATAACTGCTGGAAATACTTTTGAGGAGGGTTGCCACCTAAAGTAAAAGAAATATTGCCATATGGGTGTCAAACTAAAAAGTTTTAAGAAGGCTTACAGCAGAAAATATGTTTTAGGATTGTTGCCACCTGTTTGAAAATTTAACTCAATTTAATTAATAAAATAAATGATATGTCATACAATATACATAGGTATCCAATTAAAGGCGTTTAAGAAAGATGATTGTTGGAAATATTTTTGAGGAGGGTTGCCACCTATTTGAAAATTTTAACTGAGTTAAATTGATAAAATAATTAAAATAAAGTGAGGTCGCGATAATAATAACATCCTAACATATAAACATCCCAAAATATGAACACTTTTTCGCTACCATTGACTACTCTAAAATATGAACTTTAGGCAAAAGCTCCAAAATATGAACATTATTATTTTACAAAATTTCTAACGAATTTCAAGCGCTTGGTAATTTGGAGAACCCCCTATTTATTTGCATTGAAAATGTCTATACGTGCTTACAGTGAATAACTTTAATATTCGGGTTTCTTATTGTTAAATATGCCTCTTATACTAAATTTCTTTCCCATTATAATTTTACCAAATATTTGCAAATAAATGCATAAATAGCTTTATAAAGATAACTTTCACGTTTTGGCATATAATTTATTATTCCAGCAAATCACACTTAGTATAGTGGATGCTGTTGTGCTATCCAGATGCTGGAACAATGTTTTGAATATGGTCGAAATTGAAGATTATTTTGAAAATGAAATTCCATTGAGTATCCTTCGAAAAAACTTAAATATGAATTTACCGGATTTGGAGGAAAGCGCAGCCAATCTTTTACAAAACCTGAGTCCTGCGGTTTGTGTTTTCAGAACTGTAAACTCTAAAAGATTTATTTATTAAATTTCACTCCACGAATAATGCTTTCAACGTTAGAGAATGGAATGAGGATGCTACTGAATGCAACGACAATGAAATATAAGAAATATCCTACGAAGATGATGTACCGTGGAGCCACAAAAGACGATTTAATGGGCGCGTTCATAAGACGTAGCTGTTTCGTAACCGTTGGTTATTTGTCTTAGAAGCGCACAGTTGAGTAGTTCCGCTCAGCTGCGCCATTTTTTCCAGCGGAAAATGTATACGCTACCTGAACTCAACGTATTGGGCTTTGCCTAAACAACTGATCGAAAAGACTTACGCCGCTTATATTAAATTTAACGCCGCTTTGTTAGGTGCCAGTTGAAAATAATTTATTCTATTTTATATTACTTTATGTAACGATGTTATATTTCATTTCTTCTCTAATTTTAATATAGGCTTGATAGCATAATATGGTAGAATAGTTGTATAGCTGGGGTGCCATGGACTGAAAAGCAATAATACGTTTTTGGCACATCAGGTGTTTTTATTTATATTAAAATATCTCCAATAAATTAAATAATAGTAGAAATACCAACGTTGTATTGTAATAACTTAATGTTAACTATCTAATTTCTTACGAATAATAACTCTAATATTATTCCACAGCATGTTTTTAGTACTTCAAAACATCTATTAACATAGATGCATTTTCCAATGCAATTAACATACATTTTATTATCGATAAAGAGTTGGGTTTTATTTTAAGGCATTCTTGTTTATTGTCATTGCAAAAGCTAAGCGAACTGGAAACTGAAGCTTTTTAAATTGGAAAGGCATATTAGAAGGAATTAAAGGGGTCACGTGACTTGTGGTTCCGAAGTTATGGCTGAAGAAAACGTCCACGCCCATGTTATGTGCTACGCCCCTTTTACAAACTCATTTATATACATATACCTTACTATAAGCACCTACCATAGATATGTTTGCATTCCAAATTTCAGGTTCATGTTACTTATGGGTCCGAAGTTATGGCTGATTAAAAATTCCATGATTATGAGATGAGCCACGCCCTCTTCTACAAACTCATTTATTTTTATCATACTATAAGAAGCTACCATACTAAATTTCAAGTTCATGTCACTTATGGTTACGAAGTTATGGCTGATTAAAACTTCAAAGCCTACTGGATGTGGCACGCCCCCTTTTATAAACTCATTTATATAAGCCTTGTCATAAGCACTTACCATAGATATGACCTCATATCAAATTTCAAATTCATGCGACGTATGGTTCCGAAGTTATAGCTGAAACAAAATTCCACGCCTGTTATATGCCACACCCCTTTTTAAAAACTAATTTATATATACCTTACCATAAACGTCTCCTGTAGACATATCTTCGTACCAAATTTCAAGTTTTTATGACTTATGGTTCCGAAGTTACAGCTGATTAAACATTTGCAGGCCTATTGGAGGGGCCACGCCCACTTGCGAAATTTACGACATTTTTGCAAATAAGACCATACCTATAACCTTCCCGGGGTAAAAACAAATAAGTCTGCAAAGTTTCGTGCGATTCCATGTCGTGGTTAAAAACAAACAGACATTCACATTTATATATATAGACTATGTTTCTAAATATATGTTTTTAAGATGTTTGTTTTATAGTTATATACTGTTTAAATCAATATAACATTGAACGATTTTTTCAACGCGGCGGCAGCTCAGCGTTGAATTCTAAATACTACCGGCGCACTATCTCTATTTATTGCAATTTCATTTGTTTACATTTATCAGCTGTTCATTTGGCAGCATATTCATCAAGCCATTTCTAAGACGTAATTGTTGGGCCAACAGTTTCGTAGTAGATGAGCTAAACTGCTACGTCTTATGAATATAAAAAAAAAAATATTTTTTTTAGTAAATGAAACTCGTATTTTTTTGTTCTCGAGCCTTTCGTAAATATGAACAATCTCGCAAAAATTAACAGGCTTGGTTTTAATTAGTTCATATTATCGGTAGCTCACTGTATTCGGCTTACAGCCGAATATATGTTTGAGGAGGGTTGCCACCTGTTAGAAAATTGGACTCAATTTAATTGATTAAATAAATGACTTACTACAATATAGGTATCAAATTAAAGAGGTTTAAGAAAGATGACTTGGAAATATTTTTGAAGAGGGTGCCACATATTTAAAAATTTGAACTCAGTTAAATTGATAAAATAAATGAAATATTGCCATGAGGGTGTCAAACTAAAGCGTTTTAAGAAGGCTTACAGCCGAGGATATGTTTTAGGAGGGTTACACCTGTTTGAAGATCTAACTCAATTTAATTGATAAAATAAATGGCATATTTTAATATAGGTACCAAATTAAAGAGGTTTAAGAAAGATGACTGTAGGAAACATTTTTGAGGAGGGCTTCCACCTATTTGAATATTTCGGCTCAGTTAAATTGATACAATAAGTGAAATATTGCAATGACTTATTACAATGTAGGTATCAAATTAAAGAGTTTTAAGAAAGATTATTGTTGGAAATATTTTTGAGGAGGGTTGCCACCTATTTAAAATTTTGAACTCGAAAGCTTAGTACGTATGTTGCCGTAGGTTGCACCAATGTACTTTCAATACAAGCCGATAAAATAAATAAACCAACGAAAACCAAGTAAGAGCAGTGCTGTCTTCGGCTATGCCGAAGGCTTCATACCTTTCATGAACTTTACTTTAAAAGAAAAAATGTATATATTGTTAGGACCAAATGTCCCTGAAGAATTTGGCCCACACAAATACCCGCCACCAAAGCAGCCAGCCATGCAATAAATCACAGCAACACAAACCAAAGCAGCCAGCCACGCAACAAGTCATAGCAACACCCGACAGCCTCTTCGTTGCTATGACAACGCAACACCACGCAGCAACATGTAGCTGCGCGACCACGCAACATCAAGCACATAGCCAGAGGTGGGCTCTACCACAAACAAGCGTGAGCTAAAAGTGAGAATGTGTTAAGGCCGGTCCCCATTGAACTTTCGCGTTGGCTTTGCCGTTGGCGTTGGTTTGACAGAACGCACGTTAAAAGTATGCTTGCTACAATGAACGCTTGGCAGCGAATGCTTGGGCCACTAAATTAACATACTAACGACAGATAAATTAGTATTTTATATCAATAATTGCATTGAAAACGATATTTCTTGCCCGCACTTGATTAAAAAGGAATAATATTTCACATAATTTTATTTATTTGCAACAGCTGACGAGCGACGCACGCGAAAAGTTGAGAGTTGGCCATCTTTTTGCTTTGTGTTGGCGTGAGCGTTGTCGAATTTTGGCTATGTGGACGGCTGCATTTGAATTCATGTATTCATAGTCAGCTGTTGAAGCGACGCCAACGCCAACGCAACGCCAAAGTTCTATGTGGACGGGCCCTTAGTGTTGCATGCAGTCGTGTTCTCATCGCTGCGCTCTCGCTTGTATACGTACACCAGCGTTGCCAATTGAAAACATTTTTAGGTACCAAATCGGCTACCAAATCAATTTCCATACTACCAAATCTTTTTCATCATTAAAACGAGATTTCTCGAGTTTGCGGGGTTTTTAGCTACACAAATAAGCAGTAAAAATTAAAACTACACATAATATTGTTTATGGTATTGGTTAATTATTCACACCAATCCAAACAAAATAAATACGGGCCTTTAAATAAAATAATTAAGTTATTGTAAAATATGTTAATATCTGTGAGATTGATTCAATTCATNCAAGTCATAGCAACACCCGACAGCCTCTTCGTTGCTATGACAACGCAACACCACGCAGCAACATGTAGCTGCGCGACCACGCAACATCAAGCACATAGCCAGAGGTGGGCTCTACCACAAACAAGCGTGAGCTAAAAGTGAGAATGTGTTAAGGCCGGTCCCCATTGAACTTTNTTATGGTATTGGTTAATTATTCACACCAATCCAAACAAAATAAATACGGGCCTTTAAATAAAATAATTAAGTTATTGTAAAATATGTTAATATCTGTGAGATTGATTCAATTCATAACAAAAAAATTTTTTTTTGTGCGTGAAAAAGCAAAAGCAGACCTTTTATGCATTTCAATAAAAAAATTTCCAAATTTATTCAATTTGCATGCACTCACCCTTATTTACCAATACACTCACACTATGCAAATTGCCTATCACCAATTTTTCTTTCAAGACGATAGATAATTTCTCGTTAATTTCAACAGCTAATCGGTCATAGCTTTGGTGAGTGAGTTTTTGTTTGCAGAAAATTGTCTGCTTAATAAAATATAGAAAAAAATAAAGAAAAAGTATACGTGTAAGCAAAGTGAAAGCAGTGTTTTGAACGTGTAAACTTAAATNGATAATTTCTCGTTAATTTCAACAGCTAATCGGTCATAGCTTTGGTGAGTGAGTTTTTGTTTGCAGAAAATTGTCTGCTTAATAAAATATAGAAAAAAATAAAGAAAAAGTATACGTGTAAGCAAAGTGAAAGCAGTGTTTTGAACGTGTAAACTTAAATTAAGCGAACAAATTTTAATGTTCAATTTGGTTGTATTTTCAAAACATTTTTGCCTACCAAAAGCTTCATCAAACCAACCAAGCTACCAACGGAGAATGAAGCTACCAAGTTTTGGACCAAACCGGCAACGCTGACGTACACACGACGCTTACGCTCTTTTAGCACCTTCTAACTCTCTGCCCATGCCTGCACATAGCCCATTAAAGATACAACACAGCCGAAAGCAGTCAGTCAGCACGGAGCTGTGGTCGCGGGTGAACAGGTACAGTTGAAGGGAGCGATTGCTTGTGAGTGGTCCCCACCAGTGTTGCCAGGTCTTCGGCATGAGAAAACGTCCCTCCGGGCCAAAAAAAAACGTAATTATATAAAACGTCTTATTCAAATGAATATACAAAAAGTTGTTCTTATTAAACTTTTATTGTATACAAAGGTACATATCGTCGATGTTTTTGCAAAACCGCCCATCGACCAATTTCAAAACCGCCTATCTTATGGCACTCAAATTTTACAGGAGATAAAAAAAACGGCTTTTCTTTGAAGGCATTGCCTTGATAGGCGGTATATTCTCTAGCTATTATTTTACAAATCTCTTGTTTTAATAACGATTTTACGATTTTTATGCATAAATCTCGATACCTGGAGTTCAAGGTTACCAAATATCATTTTTGTCACAATGGCGATTTAGGCGGTTTTGCAACTGGTCGATGGGCGGTTTTGCAAAAACATCGACGATATGTATGTAAGGTATATTAAAATGTCACTTCGACAAAGCACATTCAAAATTCATTGTAAACTGGTTTGAGATCGTTAATATAAAAATCATTTATACATACACTTGTGATCAGCTGATTAAGTCATCAACATTTTGATCGATTTTGGGTGTTTCTCTTTTGTTTATTATTTTTCCATAAAACCAAGCTCATTGTCGACATTTGGTTAGGGGGTCGGTTATCGAAAATGCTAAATTACGTTCTGCTAAGAAGAAGCATAGCAATATTTCAGCCTTTTTTGCGTTCATTACATTTTCAATGAAGTCCTAAAAAACCCGCCTACTTTTTTCTGACTTTTTATGCTGCGAGGCTTTTTTGATGCTTTTGCGAGCGTGCGTGTTGCAATAGATTGGCTCTTCCTGATTTGGCTTTTAATGTGTAATTGCAAACATTACAACAAGCCTCGTAACCTCAAGAGTTTACACAACCAGCCTTTGAACACGGGATCCTTAGTCCAACAATCCAAAAGAAATGCGCGTACGCTTGATTTGCATCATATTTAAGTCATCTGTGTCCAAAGAATAAATATCTTTTGAAGCAGCTGTTGCAAAACACAAAGCTTGTAAAGATTTATTAAGAAAATAATTCAAAATCAGTTCTACTTACAAGGGAAGTTATGGGATGTTAAAAAACGTAATTTTTCGCACAAAAAACGTTAAAACGTAAGAGGTAGAAAACCATATTTCGTAGTGAGAACTACGGCTGAATGGAGGGATTGCTTGTGAGTGGTCACCAAACACCACAAGACATCACCACTCAGAGTAGTGATCACTAAGAGCGGTTTCGCTCACCGCTCGCCACTGCCTACCGTGAAGCCGCGTACGAACGACATCCGCTCGTTCGCCGTCAACAGGGCCAACAAGAGCGCCACTTACCGCCGTCAGCAGAGTGGCGTCCACAAGAGCGCTGCTTACCGCAGCCAGCCGAGCGCCATCCGTAGCGCCAGCAAGGCCGGTGGTCTCCGACGCCACCAGAGCGCCACTCTTTGGCGCGACTCGAGCGCTACTCAACGACGTTAACTGGGCGCCTCTCATCAGCGCGGCCAAGAGCGCCACTAGCCATCGACGTCAGGGCGCGACCAGAGCACCACTTGCCAACGACCAGACCGCTTCTCTCCGATATTGCGAAAGCGCCACATACCGGCGTCACCAGAGCGTTTTTCACCGACGTTGTTAAAGCGCTACTCACCGGCGTAACTAGAGCGCTACTCTCTGGCGTCATCAGAGCGCCACTCACCGACGCGACTAGAGTGCTACTCTCCTAGATTGCGAGAGCGCCACATACCGGCGTCACCAGAGCGCTACCCAACGGCGTTGTTAGAGCGCCACTCACCGGCACAACCAGAGCGCAACTCACATTGCAAGAGCGCTATATACCGACGCGGCCAGAGCACCACTTACCGACGTTAAGAGCGCGCCACTCAGCGGCGTCAGCAGAGCGCTGCCCACCAGTACTGAAGCCACGCCACTACAGCCTAACGGGCCATAACGGAACAAGAAACCGTTACCCAGCCACTGCAAGTAACGCTACCGAATATTTCCAATCGTTATTTTTTATATGTTCTTTATAGAAATTAAGGAAATTTAAATAATAAAGTACGATTTACCAGAGCCCCGAAACTACAAATTCATTGTAACGAACCCTAGACACAGCGAGTATACACCAGCATTTTAGAAGAAGCATCGGGGCTACCGCTAGACTTCGTGGAACGCTTAGAGGAGCTGGCCGAGGTATACACGTTTGATCTAGACCTACTCCCAAGAATCATGCCCGAGCTACTACGCGACAAGGCCCTCCAATGGAACCGCAACAACAACGAGCACTGGAAGAGCTGGGACCCTTTCAAGCAAGATTTTCTAAGCTTCCTCCTACCGGCCCGGTACTTCGAGTGCCTAGAGGATGACATACGGCAGCAAAGACAGCACGCACGGTAAAAGTACAAGGACTAAGTGCTCGCGATACAGAGCTTGATGCACCGCGCCAGATACAGCAGGAAACAACAATTGGAAGGGATCTTTCGAAACAGTCACCCCGATTATTTATTATACATTGGACGACGAGACTTTAATACCCTGGCAGCACTCCTCACACTCGCTGAAGAATACGGGGCATTCTCGAAAACCAACGCCGAACGTCGGAAGCGCCCCGACCTGAAGTCGCGAGTCACGTTGTAGGAGATAGCCCTGAAGCACCGCCTACACGGTCGGACAGATCACCTCATCAACATCCATCGGAGCGTTCGGCCCAACGGCATCCAGTTCCACCGCACAAGGCAGCGATGAACCTACAGCGGCATCAACCACCCACGACCCAATCTAACCCAAGTAACGTATGCAGAAAGTGTGGTCAAGAAGGACATTACGCTAGGAGATGCAGTAACGCGCGAAAGCTATTTTTCTGGGAGTGCGGCCGAGCCGATGTGCGGACAGTAGGGTGCTGTCACCGCCGCCGTGGGTACGACCGGACAGCTCGACCAAGGACAAAACGCGGTGAATTCGCAAAATCCAGCGCCGAAAACCCAGCGACCATCATCAACTTCATCAACGCCCCAATACAACTTGGAGGGGAATTGGCGGAAGCCGCCATCGACACAGGCGCCTCGAAAAGTTTCGTGTCAGCCAACTTAGCTGAACGCATGATAAGCTCTGGGAACGGGGAGAAGATAACCGTGGACATCGAGGTATTCACGGCCAATGGCACCATCAGTAGGATATTCGAAGCCGTAAGAGCTGAAATTCGCATCGGAAAGTCATACCGCCACGCAGTACTGAATGTCATGCCCGGCGCAGTTGATGATGTCATACTTGGTCTGGACGCGCTAGCCAGCATTGGAACCACGATTTCCTGTGTGAGGACCAAATGTCCCTGAAGAATTTGGCCCACACAAATAGCCGCCACCAAAGCAGCCAGCCATGCGATAAATCACAGCAACACAAACCAAAGCAGCCAGCTACACAACAAGTCATAGCAACACCCGACAGCCTCTTCGTTGCTATGACAACGGAAAATCACACAGCAATAGCTGCGCGACCACGCAACATTAAGCACATAGCCTATTAAAGATACAACACAGCCGAAAGCAGTCAGTCAGCACGGAGCTGAGGTCGCGGGTGAAAAGCTACAGTGGAAGGGAGTGATTGCTTGTGAGTGGTCCCCACACACCACAAGACATCACCTCTCAGAGGTAGAAAAGGACAATTTCGTAGTGAGAGCTACGGCTGAATAGAGGGATTGCTTATGAGTGGTCCCCAAACACCACATGACATCACCACTCAGAGTAGTGATCACTAAGAGCGGTTTCGGTCACCCCTCGCCACTGCCTACCGTGAAACCGCGTACGAACGACATCCGCTCGTTCGCCGTCAACAGGGCCAACAAGAGCGCCACTTACCGCCGTCAGCATAGTGGCGCTCACAAGAGCGCTGTTTACCGCCGCCAGCCGTGCGCCAGCAAGGCCGCTGGTCTCCGACGCAACCAGAATGCCACTCTTCGGCGCGACCTGAGCGCTACTCAACGACGTAAATTGGGCGCCTCTCATCAGCGCGGCCAAGAGCGCCACTAGCCATCGACGTCAGGGCGCGACCACTTGCCAACGATCACAGCGCTACTCTCCGACATTGCGGGAGCGCCACATACCGGCGTCACCAGAGCGTTACTCACCGACGTTGTTAAAGCGCTACTCACCGGCGTGACTAGAGCGCTACTCTCTCGCGTCATCAGAGTGCCACTCATCGACGCGGCTAGAGTGCTACTCTCCGACATTGCGAGAG
Organism: Rhagoletis zephyria; assembly: GCF_001687245.7. Classification (NCBI taxonomy): domain Eukaryota; kingdom Metazoa; phylum Arthropoda; class Insecta; order Diptera; family Tephritidae; genus Rhagoletis; species Rhagoletis zephyria. Next base: position 546,436 of record NW_016157159.1, on the reverse strand, counting down.
CGCCACATACCGGCGTCACCAGAGCGCAACTCACATTGCAAGAGCGCTATATACCGACGCGGCCAGAGCACCACTTACCGACGTTAGCAGCGCGCCACTCAGCGGAGTCAGCAGAGCGCTCCCACCAGTACTGAAGCCACGCCACTACAGCCTAACGGGCTCATAACGGAACAAGAAGCCGTTACCCAGCCACTGCAAGCGACGCGGTGACAGGTAATAAGATCAACGGAAATAAGGTCAATTGACTTTATTTCCCACCCTGGTGCGAAATAAAGTCAATTGACATTATTACCTTTTCAAAAGCGAAATAAAGTCAACAAAAATTTGGAAATAAAGTCATTGACGCTATTTCCTCATTCAAATGGAAATAGCGNCCTTTTCAAAAGCGAAATAAAGTCAACAAAAATTTGGAAATAAAGTCATTGACGCTATTTCTTCATTCAAATGGAAATAGCGTCAACAATGCTCAAACTATGTCGATTCATAGAAAAAAATGTTGTCCTTACAATAAACATTGCCCCGTAAGTGTTGTTTTTTAATAGATGAAAAAGGTTATTGCCAAATCCTCAGTGTTGTGATATTAATCCACACACAATCATGAACTACCACCAATTGATTTTATTAAAAAAATTTAAATTGCGAGTATGTAAAAACATGATGCTGGAATAAGAGAAATATTTGAAGAAAGAGTGTAGAAATGATCCATAACTTGCAAAACATNACGACGTAAATTGGGCGCCTCTCATCAGCGCGGCCAAGAGCGCCACTAGCCATCGACGTCAGGGCGCGACCACTTGCCAACGATCACAGCGCTACTCTCCGACATTGCGGGAGCGCCACATACCGGCGTCACCAGAGCGTTACTCACCGACGTTGTTAAAGCGCTACTCACCGGCGTGACTAGAGCGCTACTCTCTCGCGTCATCAGAGTGCCACTCATCGACGCGGCTAGAGTGCTACTCTCCGACATTGCGAGAGCGCCACATACCGGCGTCACCAGAGCGCAACTCACATTGCAAGAGCGCTATATACCGACGCGGCCAGAGCACCACTTACCGACGTTAGCAGCGCGCCACTCAGCGGAGTCAGCAGAGCGCTCCCACCAGTACTGAAGCCACGCCACTACAGCCTAACGGGCTCATAACGGAACAAGAAGCCGTTACCCAGCCACTGCAAGCGACGCGGTGACAGGTAATAAGATCAACGGAAATAAGGTCAATTGACTTTATTTCCCACCCTGGTGCGAAATAAAGTCAATTGACATTATTACCTTTTCAAAAGCGAAATAAAGTCAACAAAAATTTGGAAATAAAGTCATTGACGCTATTTC